>NW_008705295.1:731549-791549 GCF_000326865.2 Helobdella robusta | reverse complement strand
TTACTTTACAACTCATATATCGAATGAACGAACGAAAAAGAGATACAAACAAAGCGACAAACAAACAAACCATGAACTAAAAAACAAATACCAAATTAATTTGACCGGCCTTATATTTCAAAAAATTGACCCAAGCGTGGTTCGTGAACTCCACGTGGATATCGTCTTCCACGCACATTTTTTGGAAGGTGGTGTTCAACTGGTTGAATCGTTGTAAGAAATTATAGGAAATTGTTTTTGTATCTGTCGGTACTACTCGCGAGCTGTTCGTGGCAAACGTCGCGTTGAATACTAATTCCAGTTTGGGCTGTGCTGATTTTACTGTTGTTGCGTGTTAAGATGAGATTTATTAGATGAACTGAGTTAAATGTACTTCATTTGCAAGACAAGAAAACATATATGCAAAGTTTTATACGGATGACATTTTTCAACGCGTATATGGCTTAAAATTTTAGATAAATACACTCCTCTTAAAGTCTTAAACCAAAAAATCTAGACCCGAGAACCTAAGTAAACCTACGTGCTTAATCAGTAAATTAATTGGGAAGGTAGTCTTGAATGGCAAGTGTGTAAAACATTATTTTACTTGCGCGAGAAGAAATCATTGAAGAAATTTTCTAAAAACTAAAATAAAATAAGTCATTAAACCCAACTTGTAACATATTTTGTAATGGATGCGTATGCAAGTTGAATTTTTTTTAAATGAAAAATTGTTTCTAACTATCAGTCACTCTTCTATAATAATATATACGTACAATAATGCATGTATGTACCTAAGTAGTAAGCTATACTATACTATACAATATACATTATACTAACTTGTTTGACAATTTGTTAAAAAGCAAAAATCGTAGCAGCAAGTTAAATAAAATATAAAATTTCTAATAAGATGTACAATCATTTCGCCGGTGGATTAATAAAAATTAACATATAAACATTTAAAATCAACATGAATAACGCAGCTAACTCATTAAACCTGCTTATGTGAGACATTTGAAATAGTTTAAAGATGTTCAGAGCATACACAGCTCACCAAACAATAACAATCACCTTTCCTCATCACTATAGCATCTTCTCGCATACATTATTCTCAGCAGCCCAAAACTTTTACAGCTAAAAATATTCATGATAATAGTGAAGATAATGACGAAGATGCTGTTGCATATGATTAATTATAATTTTTTAGCCATGAATGATCAACACGTGAAGTTGAGACACACCCAGTTAATTATAATATTTAATTGGTTTTTAGTTTAATTAGTGATATTCACTTAATTAATGATAATTACTGCAATAATTGTATATATTTCTTTGTTTGGACAAAGTTGTTACAATTAAATATTTATTTAATCAGCTCTAAATTGTAGTTTTGTTGGAACATGAAAACAAAATCATGAGGAAATGAATGGAAACAAAACCATGTCTCGTCGTGTTTGTACATATGATTGTCTGCACACCTGATTTGTCTATGCTATAGCTGTTTTGTTTTTGTTCTCGCTGTGTTAACTTTTAAATATTTTGAAAAATTAATTATTAGAGTAAAAAGATAGAGAATCTGCCGGCCAGGAGTCCGTTGCACTATGTGGCGAGTTCCGACGAACCTGCCTAAATGTTTGGCGGTCAGTTTCAAATATTTTTGTGTAACCGGGTAACACTTGAAATTTCTGACCTTCTCTTATTATCGCTCGTATCGATCTTCTGTTTAATGTCGCAAATTTAGATCATTTCCCTTTTATTTGTATTAAATGTTTTTTTTTATTAGTTTTTTTTCATAAATTGGTGTATCATGGATGATAAAATTAATAAACCCAGAAAGATAAAAAATAAAAATTAAGTAATTTATTTAAAAATTAAATTTTAATTTAATTTAAAAAGTAATTAAATAATAAATAATTAAACTGCGAGGCCTGTTTTTTTAAGAGAACCCACGTAGCTGTTGCGGTCAAGCGCAATATTAGGACAAGTAAAGTTTTACAATCACAAGATGTCAATTCAGCTGGTAAGTTTTTTCTGAGTACTTTGATGAAGATTGCATTAATTTTTTGTAATAATTGACAATTGTGGATCAAATTTTGTCAATTTAATTTAATTTTTTAAAATTTTAATTCTGTTTCAATTTTTAACATCTGATATTTTATTTTATATAGAAAGATAAAATTTATATTGACTTGTTAAAAGTTATATACAATAAGAATAAAAGATAATGTTTTTTAGTTTTATGTTTTCATAAAATAAAGTAGAGTAGTTAAATTGAAAATATGTATTTTAATTTTGAAAATACCTATTTTAATTACTATTCTAAATTAGGTGGTGGAGGAGGAGGAATATTAAAAAAACTAATTGCACTAACTTTTGCTGGGGCTGGTGGTGTGGTTGGGTACAGTTGGTACGACCCCGAATTCAAAAAGTTGGTTGAAGAAAATGTACCTTATGCAAAAGAATGTTACGATGCTGTTTTTCAGTACCTACCTGAATCGGCGTCGACTATTGAAGATGCTGTTAAAAGGCATTTTTTTTCTTCAATTTCTTGTCATTTAATTTGATATTTGAGATTAATTTTATATTAATATAATATATTTATTAAATTTATTTGTATTTTATAATTTATTATATTTCAAATTAATAAGTAATTTTATTATTTTTTTTTTAATTTAGGTTACCGATAAAAACTACTGAAATAACAACAGTGCCACCACCTGTACAGGCACCTATACAAGAAGATAGTAAACCAGAAGTAAAAGGTTTGGCTATATTTTGACAATAATAAATAAATATAAATTTATAAATTAATTAATTAATCCATTAATTGAATCAATAATTAAATAAATTAATATTCAAATAGCTGAAGAAAAAGTGAAAACGAAAAAAGAGAGAGAGAAGGAGAAGAAAGAGGAGGCTGAGAAGTTGCTGAAACTTCGAGAGGAAAATGAAATCAATCAAAACAAAGGTACATAAAATTAATTATTTATGTACTATTTTTAGAGTTTCGTTATTCTGCATAAATTATTATAATGTTTGAAGAGTTAGTTATTTTGCATAAATTAATAAGATTATGTGGAAGTTGTTTATATATATATATATATATATATATTGTGTAACTGTGATGTATCTAACACATTATTCTCATCATATATGAGACTATTAGATATAAATAATTGGATATAAATTAAGAAAATTACAAACACAGCTGGCTAAATAATAACTGGCTTAAATAATTAATTGATTATAAATGAAAATAATATTAATGAATGATTTTTAAAATTTCTCAAAAGCGCTGGAAGCCCTGTTAATGAGAACATTTACTGAGTCAGCTAGCGTCATGGAGGCAGCTATGAAATCAGCTCATTCAGCTGCTGAAGCTGTCAAAGAGCACACAGTTAAGCTGAAGGAAGCTCTTCAGGTCAGCTGTTTGTTATTCTGCATTAGTTGTTTTAATGTTTGAAGAGTTATTTTGCATAAATTAATAAAATTATGCATGATGATGTGATGATGAGTGAGAATGATGAGGATAATTATTCTAATGATGATATTGATGTTAATTATAATGGTATTTTCAGTAAGCATGTGATGCATTAAATATAATATAATTATAATTCAGAAAGTAGATGCAAAGGAGGGTGAATGGGAAGCCGTGACCAGGGCACACGATGCAAAGGTCAAGGCCATGCAACATTTTGAAGAGGTCAACGAAAAGGCCAAGTTAGTGATGATGGTTGGGAAGATGATTTTGCTGTGGCTATGATATTGTTGTTATTATTGTTGTTGGGAAGATGATTTTGTTGATGATTTGACAGCAAGGGTTGTCATGGTTTGACTTTTTTGCTCTTGTTGTTATTACAGACAGGAGCTAGCCAAACTACGTGAGGTGATTTCAACTGGCAAAAGCAACAAAGTGACCAAGAAGAATAAGCTGCTGTGGTCAACTGAAGATGAAGCCAACAAACTGAATAGAAGTTTCAACACTGCACTTAACGAGGTTTTTCTAAAATGGCTGAACAGTGGAATTCTGATGGATGGATGTATAATTTTAGTTTTTATAATATTTTTGACATTTTTTATGGAATGTATGAACAAAATGTTATCAAACCATATAAAACACGGCATTACTTACAATTTCACATGCACACACAAGGTCTCAAAAGCGGAGGCAGACTCCAAAGTTTTCAAAGAGTACAGAGACCTGATAAAGAAAGGAAAGGAACAGTTTAAGAAGGAGCTGGAATCAATCATGCCTGATGTCAAAAAAGCAACTAGTGAGTTGGCTTTGAGGCTCTGATAAGTTTTTTGTTTATTTTCATCACATGTCTCTGTTTCATTTCATAACCGTGAGCCAAAACTTAAATGGGCGTTAATTATGGGTTAAATTATTTTACAAATTATAACGAAATTTTTTTTCACTCATTCAGCAACAAATGCAATCAGTTAACTATTCAATCATAATATTAATCAGTCATTCGATCGATGACATTCAACCAACCAGCCAATCATCAATGATGTACAACTAACGACATTCCACCATCAGCATCAGTAGCCAAGTTGACGGAAGATGAATTGAACGCCCTGATAGCACACGCACACAAGAGAATCGACCAACTTCAGAGGCAGCTGGCCGAGCAGCAGGCTCTGGAACAGCTGCGAATCAACGAGGCACTCTCCAGGCAGCGAGAGGAGGATGCCGCCATCCTGCTGGTCTCCATCAATAAAGAGAAGGAGCTGTGGGATAATGAGATCAATCTCATCAAAGCTAAATGGGTCAGTGATCACTGCTTGTTAGAGTGTTGATGTTTTGCGTTGAGCAGATTGTTTCCTTTGATTGTTGGACTGCTCTTGCGTCTGTTGTTGTTGTTGCTCTGTAATTTTGTTGCAATACACCAATGAAGTAACAATCAGATAATGATTGATCATTAGGACATAGATGCCCGAGTGAACTTTGAGGAAGAGTTGAAGTTGCAGTTAACGAGGCAAGCAGCGGCTCACAGCGACCACATCAGTGAAGTCTTGAGAGCTCAACAGAGGGAGTTGGAAGCCAAGTTCTCTCTGATGCTCAGTGAACATGTGGAGAATGAAAGGAGAGAGTTTCAGAGGCAGGTGGCTGGCTGGGTGGCCAGACTGCATGGCATCGAAGATGCTATTGATAGTAAGTTATCTTGGTAGTAAGTTATCTTGGTGGATTGTTGCACGAGGAGTTGTTCTTATGTTGAGGCTGAATGCTGATAGTTGCACATACCCAATCAGTTTTATTTTCATCGTCATAGAAAGAGCCTCTCTCGAGAAGCAAGGTCACCAGGTTCAAAAACTGTGGCTGGCTTGTGAGTCCCTACAAACTGTCCTCAACACTGGCAAACTCGGTGCCACATCCTGGGAAGGTCGCCTGAAACCCCTGGCGGCAGATGTTGAACTTATCCGGTCAGCATCAACCGGCCAACCAGCTGTTGAGATCATCCTGGACAGCATCCCCGAGGTAGCTCTCAACAGGGGAGTGTGGACGGAAGCTGCCCTCATTGAGAGGTTCAAAAGAGTCTGCAAGATCAGCAAGCGAGTGGCAATGATTGACGAGACTACTGGCGTCAGTGGCAGTTTGTTCAAGTACGGACTGTCCTACCTGCAGTCCATGTTTGTAGTTACTGGGGTCGGCAGGATATACGATAGTTCCGATCTGGAAATCGACCCCGACGAAATCAAGGACACTTTTGTTCTGCTGGATAATGCACAGGTTGGTCAGGTTACACGTTGTTTGGCTGCAGTCATTTGGTCTCTTTGTTACAATATATCAATAAAATGGCATTCATTGGGACATAGGACATTTATTCATCAATAACTTTGCTCATTTCCTTCATTATTTGTTCTTCCTACCATATCATATCATTCATCTGTTCCCGCCATTGTTCAATATTGCACACACGCACACACACACACACACACACAGGCATGTCTAGACAGAGGTGATTTCGCCCAAGCAGTTCGTTTCGTCAACCACCTGTCCGGTGAAGCAAAAACGGCAGCTTCTGATTGGCTGGCCGAAGCGCGGTTGCTGTTGGAAACTAAGCAAGCAGCTGTCGCTCTCCTCGCAACTGCTTCAGCTGCTGGGTTCACTTCGATTGCTGGCTGCACGTGATTGGATAAGTGATTTTAAAAGGAATTGACGGCGCTGATTACTGATGTAATGCTTGAATTGGAGGCTGCCTGCTAGATGTTTGCTGTTTTTTTTGGTTGTCGGTAGGTGCAAGAAAGTTTTTTTTTCATTTCATTTCACTTGCACTACGAACTGTGATTGCACTGTTGAATGAAGGCTGGCTGGCTGGCTGTGTATGAACTTTTCATGATTGTGATCAGCATTTCTGTTAATATTATTATTATTTCTCATTGCTATTTTTATTATTGTTAATATTATTTTTTTGTTATTATTTGGTTAATAATATTCATTCATTTCAATTATTGTTGTTAGTTAAAATATATATTTTTACATATATTTTTTGTTTTACATCAAATTTAATCCAATGCCCTTAGCTTCGTAAAGATAATTTTCCCATTATTAGAAATGTAGTAGTTACTACTATTACTTCTACCTACTACTTTTACTACTACTACTATTGCTACTGCTACTACTACTACTACTACTACTACTACTACTACTACTACTACTACTATTACTACTATTATTGCTGCTACTGCTACTACTATAATATTCACTATGATAACATCATTATCATCATCGCTTTTGATAATTCTGATGATGATGGTGATAATTGTGATGATGTTTGTGATGGTGATGATGACCTGTTATATATATTATTTATTTATAACTCATGAGAAAGCTTCTAGAATGGTTTGTTATTGAGATTTCTAGGTTAGGTTTTTTTTGTTTCGTCAATTAATAATAATAATTATTATTATTGTTTGTTTTTTTGTTATGGCTGACTTATTTATTCATAATATAATACTTTAATTTATAATAATATAAATATTGCTATTATTAATGAATTATTATTAAATTATTATTTTAGTAATAAAATTGTTACATCTTCCCTTTAAGAACGCTTCGAAATAGAAAGTGTTAGAAAACATTAAAATTCCTGTTTACTTAGGCGTACATAAATTGTTTCAATTGATCGAGTTTATCAATGTACCGATGAATTCAATACTGAAATTGTAACATATTTCGTTTTTGGCGAAGTGAAAATAAAATAATACTTTCGTTAAATTCTGAGATTTTGTCTCAAACTGGATTTCTATTAAATGCGCACGTACGGATGTGACGTCACCTGCTGCTTGCGCCCAGATTAAATTGACGTCATTAATTCGACATTACAGTTTAACAATACGAGTATTGAACCCTTTAAACACACACATATGTGCTTTTTGATGTACATTGTACATTGATTGTTTTATCGACACACGTGTACATGCGTGTGTACAACACACCCACACAAAAAATGCACATAAAATTTAGTACTATAAACTTTCATAAAATTATTGTTATTCGCTAACATGTAATTTTTATATAGCTTTTATCTTACGTTGTTTCATGTAGGTAAGTAAAAACGCTTCTGAATAATCTCAGTGCGTGTTAACACGTACATTTGAGCGTGCATCCGAGTATTATGTTGTATTTTAAGCTAAGAAAATGTTTAAAGTCTCGATATTGTTGGAACTAACCCTGGTATGAATCAATCAAATACATCTGCCTGTCGTCTCGTCATACTTTCTCCCAGTAGGATTAGAAAGGAAGGCATTTAGATATTTTCTGTGTGCTACGTGGTGAGCCTCCAAGGTGCTACTGTTGTATGCATGTGTATGTTGGTTTGATAGTGAGAGTGGTGTTGTGACGTTGTGGGAATGTGTTCTTCCGTGCTGTTTGGTTAGCAACAAACGTTCGAAATCACGCGACCTTCTATATATTATCCAACAAGACGTGACGAAGAAAATGTTTATCAAATTTTTTGGCGGATCGATTGTAGCGAACCTCATATCGAAAATGAATGTTAACTTTGTTAATGTTTCATAAATTTATTACCACACACACACACACACACAAATGCGTGTGTGCGCGCAAACACACACACACATGCACGCACGTACACACCCATTTGTTTGAAGGTGTAAACAGGAAAAACAAGAAATTTTTTGATATGCCGAAGTATGCTTTTAATGAAGAAAAACAACAACTCTAACAAAACAAAGGACTAAATGGATGATTGAATGGATGAATGAATGAATGAACAAATTAGTGAGGAGTGAATGAATGAATGATTGAATGAACGAATGAATGAAAGTAAATGTATGAACGTTGATGATCAATTTGATGGAAACGTTTTGAACGAAGGAAGCTTACTCGCCTGGGTATTTTTGTTATGATTATTATTGTTGTCGTCGTCGCTGGTTTATTTTGTTGTTGTTTTGTTGTTGATTTATTCATTTATTGTCGTTGCTGACTCTAACGATGACGATAAGTTGTGGCGATAACAAATATAACGATGAAGATGATGATGCATTAACATAAGTTACAATGATAACAATGGGGAAGACGATGACGATGATGATGACAGCAATGTTGGTTGATGTCTACAATAACTATTCACACTGACATTAATCATCATAAAAAGCGTAAATTACGAAAACTTTGGGGACACCAATGCGATGACGACGACGATGAAGATGATGGTGATAATGATGAGTATATGGAACAAAGGTATTTCAATCATCCCATTATCTTTGATGTTTTATTAGCGATCGCTGGACATTAAATTAAAACTATTTCGTAAGACATCATAAATGTATATTGTCTGGTCTTGTTGTTTTGTGATTCTTGTTTGTTGTCGTCTTGTTTTTATTGTTTTTTATTCTTTTATATGTTGTTATTGTGATTATAAAATAATAAAATCGCCATAAAAAACCTTAACATATTTAAATTTTTAACAAAAAATAAATAACAACAGACAAAAAACAACAAAATATACATACAAACATACATAAATAAATTAGTGTTTGCATGTGTGCGTGTGTGCGTCGTGTGTATGTTTGTGTGTGTCGTGTGTGTGTGAGCGCATCTACAAAAAATACATCAAACAACACGCTGTTTCCGTCTTGTTTTACACAACAATTTGATCATCAGCACTTTGATCTCTGCAGAAATTAATTTATCGGCATTTAATTACTAAGAAGGCATGCTTTTTGTTCGTTGTAGACTTTTATTCACATACAAATGTGTGTTGTGTGTGTGTTGTGTGCATGTATGAATAGTTTATCTACACATGTCAATCAAATTGTATATCACCGCCCCTTTCTATGAATTCATTCATGCATCATTGAAATGTGTGTTGAAGCGATGAACGAACGAAAGTACCAATAAATAAAAAATGAATGAACGAATGAATGAATGCATGGTTGAATTAATGATTGAATGAATAAAATATGAATGAAAAAAGAATAGATAGATTAACAAAAAAATGGATGGCTTGTTTAAAACTTGTCTCGTCTCGAAAGTTGCTATGCTGCACTGGCTGCGGATTGGTTTAAAGGGTCTCTCTCTTTCTTTCTCTCTTTTCTCTTTCTTTCTCTCTTTTTTGAATATATATATATATATATATATATATATATATATACATATATATATATATATATATATATGTATATACGTATATACATATAAACATATAAAGCGGTCAACTCACACGCGCTATTGGGCACACGAATTCTTTACAAAGTGATTAAAACAACAATTGCTGAATGGCCAATGCTAACTTTATATTTAATGATAATTGGTTTATTTTTTTAAATAATTTTTTTCAACTGTTTAAAATTGTTTTTCAATTCAGTGCTGGTGAAAGAGAAATAGATACGGTTATAATTTGTTTGTGCAGTTTTGATAGTGATACTAAGTCATGTTACTGTCAACAAACATGTCTATGAATTGTTGTCGTCAATTTTTTTCGGTTAACACCTAATGGTTGATGTAAGCGATTTTTTTTAAATATTTCGTTAAAATGAAATGTTAGTTTATCGCTAGAAACATCTGTAACAATAAAAACAACAGTAGAAACAACAACCGAATCAACAAAAACAGCATCAACAACTACATTCTGAAACATTTTCTTCATTTAAAAACATAAACGATGTTGTTATAGCCTATGTTATCGTAATTAACAAAGACAGTAATAAAAGATTAATAACAAAAAACAGCACACACGTGTAAAAACAAACAAAACAAAACAAACAAACAATAAACAAACAAACAAACAAACAAAAACAAAGTTACACACACGCACCAGCATCTATCTAACGAATGGGCCAATGATTTATAAGACAACGACCATCGAAACACCATGACGACGACGGACACGCATGATTTGATGTCCAGCATGCATGGATGCAGTTTGTTGACAGGTGTCAAACAATTCTTCCACAACAATGTTGACAACATTTGTGACAACCTACTCAACAATAACAAATACGGCCTCGTTAACAAGGAGTTTAGTTATCTTTGCAACAGCAAAAACAACTGCGAACCCAAAATGAACAGCATTTTTAATATAGATAACACCAATTACATGAATTGCATAAACAATCCGAATAGCAACAATAACGCTATTGTCAACAGCATCAACAGTATCTCAGAAAGAGTTTCAAGTAAGCAAACTAGAACCAACAAGCAGGACCTCATTCCAACCTCTGGGTATAACTTAATCCCACCAAATAGACATGAAAACAATTACACCAATGATGTCATTTGCGATGGTATCGACGACGACGCCGTTGAAAATGTTTGTGGTGAAAATAATGACGTCATTGATGACGTCAGCAACATTCAATCTCCAAGCCATGCACACGTTTTCAACGTTAATTTTAAAGGGAATGGCAGCAACAATATAGCGAATATAGAGGCAACAAGCAGAAACAAAAACAACAACATAAACTACATCAACACAAACAACAACTTCAACACAAACAACAACATTAACACAAACAACAGCCTGCTGAATGGTTGGAACGGATTCAGCCCTTCGTATTCAAAAAGTGAAATTCCGTCAACTGCTGACGGTCCGACTAAATTGATAACTCCGCAGCAGCAGATGTTGAATCAATCAACTATTAACAAACTTTTCAATCGATTCCAATCACAAAACTCGCTTCAGTTATTTGGCAACACTTTCACTGACCAAATTTTTAGTAACAACTCTTTCAATAAGCAACCTGGTGCCAACGGGCCGAAGAATGGAGTTGAACCGATTGAAACGAATAACCGACCAATGCCTGTCCAATCTTATTTTTTCGGAGCTTCAAACACAGGCAGTGCCAACCAACATCTAGCATTCAAGTCTCCACCGGCTTACTTTTCCCTTCAAAATTTCAGGATGGAACGTGCCAGAGAGGAGAGTTGTGCATCTAACAACAGCCTCGCCAACCAGCAGCAAATAAACAATCATCATCTTCATCCTTACCCTCATCTGACCAACCATCATTTGAGCAATCTTCAACCGGCCAACAACTACCAGCCAGCCATCAGTAACCAGTTAGACCGCAACACAACCAGTTCCTCCTCATTTAAACGATTCAACTGCAGCAGACCAACATTCACTGGTAACCAAATTTTCGCGTTAGAGAAGGTCTTCGAACAGACAAAGTATCTGGCGGGGAATGAACGAACGAATCTGGCGTTGAGTCTTGGAATGAGTGAGAACCAGGTTAAGGTAGGTTCGGATTATAGAGTTTTATATAGCATTGAGTTTGTCAGCTTTTTTAAAAAATTGCCAACGAACAAATGCAAAACTTGAAAATGAAATAACATATTGGACATTTATGACGTGACAACTACATGTAGGAGTCAAAATGCGTAAACTTATAAAAACAACAAAATCTAAATAGAATCAGACAGCCAATTTATTTGTGCGGTCAAGCAATTTCTCTAGCAGCAAATTTTTTTGGCAGTAAGCAGCAATGATGAACATACAATGCCATTAATTTTCAAGTTATACGCTTTAAAGTCGCCAGTCCGTCTAACTTCAACGTTCGGTGCGTGACTGAGGTGCATGGCTACCAACTCGTGAGACAGTGAGACGCACTGAGACACATTGAGACGCAGTAGTTATTTACAAGTGCTGCACTGCATTGATCAACATCTGAGACACGATTGAAGTTTAAGAATTATAATTATTTTTACTATGCATAGTCATACAAACGTTAAAATATTTCATTCATACTGCTACCACCTAGCTGCAAATACAATCGCAAAATTTACATTGGCAGAGAGAAAGCTGTCGGCCGCGATTAGGTGTAGAAACGTTTAAACCAGTAGACAGGACGCACTTAAGAGATTAATAATCTTCTGACTGCCAACGAAGTTTATGATCAGTTGGATCCATACTATCTGGGCTCTCAGTTCTCATTCATTCGATCGTACACGCGTCCATTGAGCTAATTAAAATAGTTTGTTGGTGGTTGGTTGTTTGTTTGTGTGCTTTCAGGCAAAGTAAAACATCTCATTGAATGGAATATTCCGTTTAAAAGTGGTATGTGTGCTTTTCAGCGTTTAACAATTTTTTTATGTCTGCCTCCATTTTTTTCTGCATTTTAGATTTGGTTTCAAAATCGTCGAACGAAATGGCGGAAAAAGTCTCAACCAGACTCAACAACAACAACCGCCACGAGTACAACTATGACGTCAACAAAGAAAAAACAGCGATAAGAAAGTGTTTGAAGAATGTATTAAATTTATTAAAATCTTTTGGACTATATATTTATTGAATAGCTAAACTTATTAAAACAATAATAAAAACACCTTGTGTTTATTCCTTCTCACGCGGAGAATCTACTGTTTTTGAGAAAAAAACATAAAAGATCAAATAAATACACGTACACACACACACACACACCACACACACACACACACACACACACACACACACACACATTCAAACACACGTGCAAATACTTTGACACGCTTAAAGTAAACAGACGCACGGGAACTGAAACGAGCAAAGTTTGAGTGAATTCATTGTGTATTGAAATCAGTTTAGGCATCTTTAAGCCTAAAAATCATTTATTTAAAAATCAAATAATTCAATTTTTAACTTAAACTCACAATATTAATGACAAATAAATTAAAGAATTGTATAAAAAATTGTAAAAAAAACAAGCATAGTGAATAAAATATAAAAAACGAAGTTAAAATCAACCGACGAAAATTAAATTTTAAATGTGGCAAAACCAACATCAAGTAATTTATTACTCTAACTATTTTAGCTGAAAACCCTAATATAACTATTACTATCGTTTTACCACTACCAGTTTAACATTTCATTTTACCATTTTACTTAAACATAACCACCATACACAACAGTCACATATTAATAAACAACCTGCAATGTTACATTACAACCACCAAACGCTTAACTCTTGCACGCTTGGCTAACAATGATAAACACAAACAGAAATGTTGTCGTTGAAATCTTTTGCTGATGCTAAAATGAAATTTGAAATATCTCGAAATTTATACACCTCTATCATCTCTAACTTGTAACAGATTTAAAAAATTAATATAATATAATATAAGTATTATAAAAAATTGTATTTATATGTGGTCCAATTTTAAAAAACTTTTGTGGTGAACTGCGTCCACTAAGAGTATTGAAAGATAACAATAACGATAACGAAAATGTGGAAATTTTATTAACCGATACAATCAATGGATATAAACTTGTCTTAGAAAATTGAAAAAAAACATGGTATGCATTATTTCATTTCATTTTTTATGAATAAATTATAATTTCAACAAACAATTCTATGTATGAAAGTGGCAATAGAATATATTAAAGTTGAAATGAAAATTGAAATAGGTCTTTTCAAGAAGGCTCTTGATTGCATAGCAAAGAACTTTTGAAAATTATCAAACGTTTTCTGGTTACACACTTTTATAGGAACCAACCTTCAAAAACAGCTGCCTGAACCAGGGGTGGGCAAATTTTTGCTGTGAGGGCCGCATTAAGAACTACTTTACCTTTAAAGGCCTGCATATGTACTTAAATATAGCAAATTTTTTCGACCCAAGGAGAGAGTTTTTTTCAAGTTAACTTTCACCACCTCTGGCTTAAACGACTAACTCCTGAATATAGCATATTAGTAAACAATTAATTCGTTTACACACGGACATTAACTCACATACAAAAGACATTTTTAGAACATCGTCTAATTGATATCTTTTCTCTTCTTCTATTTAATTTCAACTTTTAATTTGTATTTATTATTGTTTAAAATTATTTAAATATTATTTTATCATTTGTTTATTTGATTAAGCATGAGCATGGGCCTGGCCTGCAACTCACGATTTTTTCTCCATTGAGTAAATCGCATGGCTTGGTGATAAGATGTTGATAATTAATTAACGACAAGATGATAATGAGCTGGTATAATACAATTTTTCGCGATTCAGATTTGATAAACTAAAGATATCTGAGAAATTAAAGTTTCCAGAAAATGGAAAATGCATATGGAAGCTTTCAACTCTATATTTTGTCTGCCTGTTTGACATTAGACTTTGCGGCTTGTCAAACAAATTTTAATCTGCCTTTTGTAAAATCACATTTCTTTTTGTAATTATTATTACAAACAAACCTGCAAACAAACATTTATACTAATATACAAACATACAAACAAGCGAACAAAAATTAATATTAGTATACAAACATACAGCTAAATATGTGTACAGAAAATTGTTAAACATACTAGCTTCAAATATACTTATATACAAACATGCAAACAAACACACATACATGCAGAAAACTGATAAACAAACATACTAACTTCCATTGAAAACTAGTCACACACAATACTAAGCCGGTTCAACTACAATCCAACGCTAGCGTTGGAAAAAACAAACACATCAAACTGAATTAAAACATATAAACACATATATACAAACACAAAAATACAAACAAGTGATGATGATGATGATGTTTAAAAGTTGATACAAATCCAATTTAGCTCAGCTCAAAGTCACAGGTCTGATTCTGCAACGAGCTACTCAAAATCAGAACAAAGAGCAACACAATTTTAAAGAAGATGACGAAGATAACAATGATAATGATGACGACGATGACGACGATGACGACGATGGCGGTGATGATGGTGGTGATTACAATGATGATGATGGTGAAGGCGTCAATGATGATAGGTGACGTGACAATGATGACGACAATAATGATAATCATGTGTTTATTTTTTAAAGTTTAAAATAATAATTAGAAGAACACACTCATCGTGCTGTCTATTAATATTAAGGTGGATTTTAATGTATAATACGTATATCAATGCATCCTTATGTATATACAAACATGTGTGTATGTCTGCGTATATGTGCGAGTGTGTGTGTGTGTGCATGCACGTGCACGTGTGTGTATGTATGTGTGTGTGTGCATGCGTGTGTTGGAGTTGCCTGTGTGTGCGTGCGTGCATGTGTGTTTGTGTGTGTGTGTGTGTGTGTGTGTGTGTGTGTGTGTGTGTGTGTGTGTGTGGTATGTATGTATATAAAAAGTGTCAAAGTTTGTTTCAATAAATTGTTTGGTTTTAAAAGGATATATAGATAGGTAGGTAGGACGTTGGCAGGATTGGCTAAGTTAAGATCCTTGTGAGACTAGGCTTAAGGGTTTTTAGGTTGAGTTTTTCTTTCAGAAGACTTTTGATAAGTTGGTATGTTTATTTTGTAATTCCGTTTAAAAATAAATTTGTTTTAATTTAATTTTTATGTAAAGGTTTCGTTGAAATGTTTGATTTATGTTTGAATAAATAATAAAATTAATTTTGGCAATTTCAAAGTAAAAAAAAATAATAATGTTAAAATTGGCAATTTTAAAGTAAAAATTTTCATCTCATTGTTCACAGAATAAAAAACAGTTTTCATTAAAGATTCCTACTGCTGTTATAGTCGCCACTTAAACAAACGAACCGACAATACAGACAGCCAAGTTACAATCTCTAAAAAACATACAATAACAACATTAACAAAAATAATAACAATAAAAACAACAACAACAAATAACAAAGCAGTCAATTCAACAAGACAACAACAGCCGTACACAACTTCAACTACAACAGCGACAATGAGCTCCCAAAGCGTTCAACAGAAGAAAAAAATTGCGATTGTCGGGGCTGGCTTGGTAAGTACAAAACTACACACCACACACTCACACACACACAGACACACATACACACCCACCACACATACACAAACACACATACACACACGCACGCACACACATATGCCTGCTCTCGCGGTGTTACGGGTACGAATTCAAAAAGATTTCTACCCATTTATTTTCGCAAGAAATGTTGAATGCGTTTTTTCAAACGCCTTACTAAAAATAAATTATTAGTTATAATAATATTAATAAAAATACATTAAGGCCATTATAAAGTCGTTAACAACTTAGTACATTGTGTTGTTAATTTGAGTAAATCGTTCGATGTCTGGCCAAAAGGAGATAAGATCTCTCAGATGTCACTACCGTACTTCATATTTATTATTATTGTTGTTGTTATTATTATTATTATTATTATAGTTGTTGTTGTTGCTGTTGTTGTTGTTATTATTATTTTTTTGTTTGTTATTTTTGTCTTTAATATAATAAATTAATTAATGATGTTTGTATCTCATATGAATGATCGATCGATCGATCGATCGAACGAATGAATGAATGAATAAATAAATAAATAAATTGATTGATTAATTAATAAGTAATATTAAAAATGAAATGTTAATAAATAAATAAATATAAGGGTTACAATGTTATTAACATTCGATCAAGGAAACATGTCAACATTCTCGAATTCTACTATGAAAATCGATATAACCATCGGAATTCATTTTGTAAACGAGAACATTTACTTATTTTTAAAATTAAAATGATTTTGTTAAAGTATTAGAAATAAATTCAGAGTAAAATATTCAACCTTACCTTATCAAATTTTTCGAATTTTTTTCATTTAAAATTAGGTTGGGGCACTGCAGGCATGCTTCATGGCAGAAAAGGGCTACCATGTAGAAGTCTATGAAATGAGAGATGGCTCGTTTTTTTGTTGTTTTCTAGACTATTTCTAGACCTTAAATATATTTTAATTTAAAATAAGCATGTTGTTCTATTGTTGTTGTTAATTTTTTGCTTATGATACGATGACTATAATAACTTATGAAAGTTAAGCTGCCTGGTGCACTGTTCAAAATCGTGCTACTTTTAAAGAAACTCTCCATCGCTTCATGTGTCTGGTTGTAAGAAGTTTGTACATTGATACAACTGAATGACTATTAGGAATTTATATATATTGTGAAATGTGGATATGATGTTGGAAGTTTTTTTTACAATTTTTTTTTACAAATTAAGTAAGAAAGAAAGGATTTGTAAGAAGTTCTACGATCTTTTTTTTATAAAAATGTTTGGGCAACAGAGTTCTAGAATGGCGTTATACCGAAAAGTGTTTGTTTCATCAATGTGTTAATGAAACAAATGATTGTTATTCTGTTATAAACGTCTTTATGTTAGTTGAGATAGAAAGAGAGACACAGAGAGAGAAGTAGAGGAAGATGGAAAGAGACATTGTCAATATTTTTAAACGTCATTTTAAAAGTTTTTAATTTAAGGTCGGATCTTATGTTAATAATTATGAAAAAGACATAAATTTTTCAAATATTACCACGTGTATAAAAGACAAAAAAAAAACAGAAAAAAAAGTTGAGTACCGCAAATGTTAAAGTTTTTTAACTTTTGCACCAATTTCGGGCGGTATTGCAAACTTGACAACGTCACTGACGACCTCGTTTTAAATGTCACAAATTATTATTACACTATTATTATTATGTTGTTGTAATTTTTATTATGTTATTATTATTATGTTATTATTATTATTATTATTATATTGTATATATAACAATTTATATATTATATAACAATTTAATAAACTCTGTGTTATCATCTTACTCAATATATTGCGATAGGAATAATGAATGAACCTTATTTTTATAATCCTCTATTTGTACTCATTTTTGTTGAGTGATGAGCAAATTAGACTAACAGCTTATTAATTTAAATACTTTATTATATTAAACATTATTTTATATCTATCTTTATATTCATTTTGTGGTATTTGATAAAATAAAAGTAGTGTTCCCATTATTATGTTATTATATCAACAACGGAAAACCTTTAGACTATTTTTATCTTATAAGAGGCACCGCAAGATATAACCATTTCAAAAATTTTCCAACAGTGCATCAGTGATGATCTTAATTTTGGACTACATTTGAAACTTCGAGAAGTTTCTCCTCAAAACTTTTTTGAAAAAAAAAATAAAAAAAATGTCTTAATTACGATAGGATATCAAAAATTACTCGAAATTCTTTTTTAAATTACACGATTACTGAAAATATCTATCCAAAATCTACTCCAGATATAAGAAAATCTGAGAAAGTTTTTGGGAGGAGTATCAATTTGGCCTTGTCATGCAGAGGGAAGGAGGCTTTGAGGATGGTTTGTTTGTGTAAAGAATCCACACAAAAATATTGTAACTATGTCATACGTGTGTGTGTGTGTTGTATATTTATGTATGTATGTATGTATGTATGTATGTATGCATGTATGTATGTATGTATGTATGTATGTATGTATGTATGTATGTATGTATGTATGTATGTATGTATGTATGTATGTATGTATGCATGTATGTATGTATGTATATGTATATGTGTAGTGTATGTATATGTGCTGTATACAATACAAAAAAAATTTTGAATATGTAAATTGTTTATAAATTAATTACAATATTATCACAATTATAAATTTGATTAAAATAAGCTTGGCCTTGAGGACGAGGTGACGAAGAATGGCATTGAAATGTTTGGCAGGATGGTACATGATTATAAAGGGGGCACCAAGTTCATCCCGTACGGGAAGGAAAATGAGGTGATGACGACGACGATGATGATGAAGATGATGATGAAGAAGATGATGAAGAAGATGATGATGAAAAAGATGATGATGAGTATAATGAAGAAGAAGATGGTGACAGTAGCAATGATGACGATGATTGTGATGTTAATGACGACGCCGATGATGATTATGGTAACGATGATGAAGATGATGATGATGACGACGATGATGATGATACTACTAATAATAATAATAAATAATAATAATAACATTCCCACCAACCAAAGGCAATTATGTCCATTGACAGACGGAAGTTCAACGAGTTATTGATTTCAGGTAGTTCAACCCAGGCAGACAGACACTTTACAATAATTATTTCTTTATATTAATTTTTAATTTTTAACCACACGTACACACACACACACACACACTCACATTATCACCGTAATCTCCATTATTATTAGTATTACAATGATGACGATAACAATGGCTATTATTATTGTTACTATTATTATTATCATTATTAATTAATAATAATTATTATCATCTTAGCGGCGGAAAGTTACAGCAGTGTCTACATCAACTACTGCCACAAACTGGTTGATTGTGCATTTGATAGGAGAGAGCTGACTTTTGAAAAGTAATAATAATCATAATTTCTTGTTTGTTGTTGTTGTTATTGCTGTTGTTGTTGTTGTAGTTGTTACAAATGACGTCATTTCATCTCCATAGATCTGAAACCAAAGAATTGAAAACTGTGAAATTTGATATCGTGATGGGATGTGATGGCGCCTACTCTAATCTTCGATTCAACATCATGAAGAATACCAAGTGGCTGTGGCTATATTTCAATCGCCAATCAACCAATCAATCAATCAATCAATCAATCAATCAATCAATCAATCAATCAATCAATCAATCAATCAATCAATCAATCAATCAATCAATCAATCAATCAATCAATCAATCAATCAATCAATCAATCAATCAATCAATCAATCAATCAATCAATCAATCAATCAATCAATCAATCAATCAATCAATCAACCAATCACTGCAACAATCACACACACACACCTCCAACAGACTACAATACAGTCAAGAATACATACCGGATAGATACATGGAACTTAGGATCCCGCCAAATGCCGATGGGAGTGTATGAAAGTTTATTTTACTTATCATAAATATCGTTTTATTATAATTATTATTTTATAACTATATTTTAAATCTCAATCAAATTACTAAATCAACCAACAAACTTAACAATTAACTTATTTATTCTAACAAATGACTGAGCAACCAACCAATTAACCGACCAACCAACCAACCAACCAACCATCCAATCATCCAATCATCCAACCAACCAACCAACAAAACACAGTTCATGATGCCAAAGAACTATCTCCACTTATGGCCTCGAACTACGTTCATGCTGATTGGTCTGCCAAATGTTCCGGACCACAGTTTTGTCATGACCCTATTCGCTCCCTACCAGATTTTTGAGTCGCTGGACAGCGATAGGAAAGTCATTGAATTTTTCAGAGCTAACTTCGTGGATGCTCTTGAGATGATGGGCGAGTGAGTTTGTGACTGTGTATGCGTGTTCGTGTGTGTGTGTGTGTGCGTGTGTGCGTGCGTGTGTGTGCGTGCGTGTGTGTGTGTGTGTGTGTGTGTGTATGTTTGTTGTGTTTTGTGTGTGTGTTTGTTGTGTGGATTTTTGGCGTATGCGTGGATGTATTATTATTTTCGTTTGCCTGCCAGTTTGTTTGTTTTTATATTTGTAGAAATAAATAAATAGTTATTATTTTAATTTGCTAGGGCTTTCGTGACAAATGCCTTCAGAACCTTACCTCCATTACCACTCGTTTCTGTGAAGGTAGATCGACGTACTAAGTCACAATTTTTCTTAAATTTTTTGAAAATTTATTCAATTTGAAATGATTCTACTTAATTTAATGTGTAAGAATAATATAAAAATAAGCCAGGCGATGTTTTAAACAATGGCTTGAAGATAGATTCTAAGATTGAAGATAGATCATAAGATTGAAGATAGATCATAAGATTGAAGATAGATCATAAGATTGAAGATAGATCATAAGATTGAAGATTGATTAAAAAGTTTGATAAAACTAGTATATGAGTTTTCAAACTTTTCCAAAAAAAAATTTTGAAAATGTGATGAAAAAAATTAATTAATCAATCAGTCAAGTTATAAAAATAATCGTTACTGTAATTACTGCAATTATTTCAATTATAATTAATAATAATGAAAATAAATAATAATAATTTTTAATTTTTTACTTTTAGTGCAAACCGTACAATCTGGAAGATTACGGAGTGCTGCTGGGTGATGCTGCCCATGCTATGGTGCCCTTCTATGGCCAGGGACTTAATTGCGTTAGTGGTTCATTTTGATTTTCCAATTTGTGTGTTTTCATGTTTGCTTTGCATCAGTTTGTTTGTTTGTATGTCTCGTTTTTTTTTTTGTTTTTTTGTATGTATGTTTTTGTGTGTGTCGTTTGTTTGTTTAGTATTGTATTTGTTTGTATGTCATTATGTGTTTCGTTCATTCGTTCGTTAGTTTTGTATTTGTTTGTATGTCTGTCTTTGTATGTTTTGTCTGTTTGTTAACCATGTGCCTAAATGTTTGCAGGGTTTTGAGGACTTGATTGTTTTCAACGAATTCATGGAGAAATACGATCACGACTTCAGTTAGTTTCTGAAGGAAATTTTTTTATTTATTGCCGAAAATAACTGCGAAATAAAATGATCTAAATAAATATTTTTCATTTTTTCACTCTAAATTATATCAAAAGGTGTATTTAAATTTAAAAAAATTCAACATCCGTTTAGAAAAAGTTCTCCCGGAATTTTCAGAGTATAGAAGCATTGATGCTCAGGCTATGAACGACCTGGCAATGCGTAATTACAAAGAGGTTTACATTTCATGCCCATATATAGGGTACACACAAAAACCATACACAAGTTTGCGTACATTTCATACAAAACGTATGCGTACGTTTTCAGAAACACACAGACACAAATAAAACGTATATAAGACATCTCTATATGTAAAAAATCATTCAAAATTTACATTATTTTTTTTATTAATTGTAATAATGATATGAATAATTGGGATATTATTGTTTTCATCAGATGAAAGCCGATGTGAACTCCAGATTGTTCATACTGAGAAAAAAGTTGGATAACATTCTTTATTGGATGCTTCCAAAAACATGGGTTCCTCTCTATACATCGGTTCGTTTGTATGTTCGTTCGTTCGTTAGTTTGTGTGTATTTCGTTTGTGTGTTTGATTGTTCGTTCGTTTGTGTGTTCGTGCGTTTGATTAATTTAAATCTGAAAAGATTTATTTTTACGAGAAAACACTAGCTCCATCAAAAAGAATAAACTGCCAAATACAACGTAACATTTTTTTTCATCTGTCGTAAAATTTCAAACTAAGCCATTCTTCTGGGTCAGGTTTTCTGTGAGAGCCAACCAACCATTCACATCATATAGATACCGAGAATGAGATATCATAGAGATATCATATAGATACCGAGAATGAGATATCATATAGAGATATCATATAGATACCGAGAATGAGATATCATATAGAGATATCATATAGATACCGAGAAAACTTTTTCATTTACATGCATTCTAGGTCTCTTTCTCGAGGATCAGGTATCACCAATGCATGGCGAATCGGGATTGGCAGGATAAAGTAGGCCTATTATTTTATTTAATTCTTTACCGTTTCTTTGTCCACTCATTTATATCTTTGTTTATCTACATCTTCAATTTTGATATTGTTTGTTCAATCATGTATTATTAACATTTTCACCCTAACTTTTCATTTCAATATCTCAATAGTCATTTTATTTATTTATTATAAAACATTGAACTTTCGTTGATGAATGTGTTAACTTGCATATAAGTGCAAGTTAACACATTCGCACGCTCTATTGGACAACTGTGATTTTAAATTAAATTGACAAAATTTTACAAAATGTTATTACTAATTATTAAAAGATAAAATAAATTTTCAATTTTAGGTAATAAATAGAGCAGTAGTAACTTTACTATGTTGTACAATGGCTGGCCTAACATACCTAGGATTCAATATGGGCTATTTCGCGAAATTGAACAGCCGCCTAGCTCCTTGGTGTTCTCGTGTTACCGAAATGATAAATTTTAAATGAATTTATTTGTTATCTAATAAAAGTTTAATATATTGAAATGAAAAATGATTTTATTTCATTGAGGATCAATGATAAAATTGCTTAATTAGCAAGCTTGTTGCCGACAGAAATTTAATTTATTCAAAGCAATACTATTGAAATTGGTAAATTCTAATATTGCTAAAGTATTATTATTATTGCTGTGACATGATTTATTTTTTTATTCTTAAACTTTTTAATAATTGCTATCAGAAGAGTGATTTCTTTATGCTAGATATATTGAATAAATGAATGCTTTTTCGAAAAAACTGCATACTGAAATATTCTTTTTTTAAATGTAGTATTTACAATTCATCGATATAGTACGGTATCAGCACAAATTGACAAATTAGCGAAAATTATACTCTAAAAATCGCATATAAAATAACCAGCATAACGTTATTAAGTGAAAGCTTTTTCTAATAGAAAATTAAACCCGCTGTCATATTCTGTTAAATAATTAAAATATTGTTGTAAACTTTAACGCTCGTTACTATCGACACCGATATCATAACGTTAATGATTTTTATATTTCCAACGCCAGTGTTGTAGCTTCCAACTATCGTCAAGTGTTCGTTACTCCGTAGGTTCAAGATTTCCGATAGATGAACACAACTGCTTCAAACGCGAACTTTGTTGAACGTTTATTCGAATACCAACAGTAATAGAAACAGTAAACTAATCCAAGTAACCGCATAAATCACATTTACGACTTCTCTTCAAACCTCGCTATTGGCTTCGCTATTCACAAGTCCTTATATAGCCTCTACAATAGATGTTTACAATCCTCTGTGGTATGAAAAGTTTCTATGGTTTACAATCAATGACAAATAGCGAAAATAAAAAGTACAACAGGATATCAATCATTGATTATATAGGGTAATTTGATCATTCCTGCTATAAAACAATATATATTTGATTGGACGTTTAACAAATTAGAACCTTATAAAAACTGTCGATGATTGAATATTTTATAAGGTTTATAATTGTTGAAAGAACTTGATTGATGTATAAATCGACTAAAAAAGTGTATGCATACTAATTATATACAAAGCTGATATGTATAAACTAATATGAACAAATCATGTGTAATTAAATTTAGTTAAGTAAATTAATAAAACGAATAAAATTGATTCGTGAAAGACAACTGCCATAGAACAAGAACATGCACTTTATGGACTGTCGGTGTTGAGCGCTACGCAAGTAATAATAATTTTGACGTGTAGGAAGTCGACTTTTTTATTAAAATTTATTTTTTCTTAAATAATTCATTTTTCCTCTTTGTAAGTGATTGGTTTAGTTTCTATTTATTAAATGTCTGCCATTTTTTTAAATTTTTACGGATTGTTGATCTGGTAAAATTCAGCCTAGCGATATACTGGCAAACATTGCCAGACTTTTATTTTACCACTACTAGACTAGAACTAGAGGCACAACAATGCAATGCTAAAAATTGTATTGTATTGTTTATTATTGTATCTGAACTGAAAGAAATATAAATTAGTGATTAGTTCTTGGGGAAATTATGATTTATCACTGAATGGATGATTTCTAATTAGGCAACATTAAGGCCCTACAGACACCACTAGATAACATTGTTTTTTTTTCCATTTTGATGTTGATCTGCTCTGCTGATGTTCTGTTTTTGCTTAGCTGCCTGTGATGAATGATTTTATTTTAGTTATTTAATATTTATTTGTTTTTTAATCATTTCAGGTACATAAAATGGTAAATTCATCTTAGTCATCCACAAAACAAATAATAAAAATTGAAAAAATAATTCTAATCAAATCAATTTAATAATATTAATTTATCAAAATGGTGCTTTCTCAGAGACAAAAAGAGGAACTGTGAGTATTTGTTTGTGTAATTTAATTTCAACTTTATTTTAATATTAATTTTGGTTAAGTTGGTTTCTGGCCAAATAATTTCGTTTTGTTCTTTTTTAAATTTAATATTGCAATATGGTATATAAATAAAGCACTAAGCGTCTATAAATTTTTTATACAAAAGTTTT
This sequence comes from Helobdella robusta, assembly GCF_000326865.2. NCBI lineage: Eukaryota > Metazoa > Annelida > Clitellata > Rhynchobdellida > Glossiphoniidae > Helobdella > Helobdella robusta. The sequence goes on along the minus strand of NW_008705295.1, from coordinate 766,394 downwards.
ATTAATTATTAATTTTATTTTTATATTTAAAAAGTGCAATAATTTTAAAATTCAAGGAATAAAGCTGTAGCTGATTACTTGAGTTCAAATGGATATTCTAACACACTTGCTGAATTTCAGAAAGAAGCACAGCTGGTTAGTGTTAGTCCTTAAGTAAGAAAAATATTTTTCCACTCATCTTGTAATATGTGAGATGACATCAGTGTAATAGTTACTTATGAAGTAATCTGTAATTGTTTTAAATTTGTAAAATCAGTCAGGTGACGTTGAGAATAAGTTTGCTGGATTATTAGAAAAAAAATGGACATCTGTTATACGACTCCAAAAAAAAGTAGGCCAATCTGTATCCTTCCTTTTTTTAAATTAAATTTCCATTATCTACTTAAATTTATATAATATTCTGTCTATATAAGATTGATTTCCTTTTCAGACAGACATTGTTTTAAAGCTTTTTTATCATTTTTTTATTTTTCAGGTTGTGGACCTTGAGGCTCGACTGGCTGAGACTGAAAAAGAAATTCAAGTTGGCGTTCCAGGTCGGGATCGCCAGAACCCTTCGGACTGGATCCCTCGACCTCCTGAAAAGTATTCACTAACTGGGCACCGAGGCTCCGTAACTCGTGTGGTCTTCCATCCCGTATTTAATATCATTGTCTCTGCTAGCGAAGATGCCACCATTAAGGTTCTCAGCTATTTTTTAATCCAAATTTTCTTTTTTGATCTTTTCACTTTTTCAATTTTTTGTCATCATTGTTTTGACTTTTTTTTCTAATGAAGCATATCAACATTGAATATAATCTATCCATTTTTATTCTCTATTTATTTCCATAAAGTTGAGTTTTGCTAGACTTTTTTCATTATGAAGTGCTGTGAATTATGTCTGTTTGCCTAGGTTTGGGACTATGAGACAGGTGATTATGAAAGAACTTTGAAAGGTCACACAGACTCTGTACAGGATCTAGCATTTGATCACAGCGGAAAGTGGCTGGGTTGGATATCAATTTTATACTTCACTAAAAACTTATTCAATTGAAGTTACAATTACATTTTCATTCATACACTGTTAGATGCTAGTGATAAAATATTGTATAATGTAGTATTGAGTCCTATTAATTAAGAGGAAATTGTTTCACGACTACTGATATAGCAATGAAGAAAGCAGCATAAAGTATAATATTATTTATTGCCTGGTTTGTTCTATCTGTGTCTCTCTCTCTCCTGCATTACACCTACTGTTTCCACACTACTCTAAATCATTCAATCATTTTCTACTGATTGAAAGTTTAAGTGCTGCCAGTTTATTCATATCTACTCTACTCTTTTTTTGTCAATCTTAAACCCTAGAGCTATTGAATTATTTTTTTTTTATTATACCATTTTGATTTTTTGCTGTTGAAATAGTTAATACGGGTAGTTGTTTTAAAAATTTTGTTGGTTTCTATTGTGTTTATAACTTTTTCAAATTAGCACTAACTAGATCTGTTGTTTAATTTTTTTATTTAGTTATAATTTGATCTAATATATGAATGATTAATGTACTCTTGAAGTTTCTTGCTCTGCCGATATGACCATCAAACTGTGGGATTTTCAAGGCTATGAGTGCATCAAAACGATGAGAGGTTTGTCATTTTCTCTTAAAAATTGTTTTTGTTTCTGCAATTTTTTTAAATAAATATTTTAACTGTTATATTAATATTTTTATACCATTGTTTTGTTATCAATGGAGTTTTCTTATTATCAAATTAACACTTTAATTATGACCTTAGTTTTTGCTTTGAATTTGTTATCAATGGAGTTTTCTTATTATCAAATTAACACTTTAATTATGACCTTAGTTTTTGCAAGGCTTAGATAACAATTGAATGTAAGTAGCATTGTGTTGTTATATTTGAATTTGTGCTTGACGAATATACATACAAACATACACGCGCACACACTTATATGCATACAGATGTATACATACAAACACACACACACACACATACATACATACATACCTAGGTTGTAGGTATGTATGTATTGTATTATAATTTTAAAACAATCATTTAATTGAGAGGACTGGATAAGGAAAAAGAATTGATGATTTAGACATGTTTGTAATAGCATCTGTTTCTCTGTTATACATTCTCACATTATTTATTTTGATGAAAATTATTTTGGTGTTGGTGGTGGTGGGTTGTTGTTGTTGGCGGAGTGGTGGTGTGGTTGTTGGTGGGGTGGTGGTGTTATGTTTTGTTTGTTTATGCCATTTTGTTAATTTCATAGCTGGTATTGTTGCATAAATAACATTATAAATGTAATTATTATTATTTATTTGTTATTGTTTAAACTGCTATCAATATTATTGCTATGTGCATAACTTTTCCATGCACACACATGCATGCATGCATGTATCATACTTACTCTGCTGACTAATTCCCTTATGATGATATAGGTTGAAATGGGAACTTTATTATTTTAACATTATGCACATACATACACGCACGCACGCTCGTACACACACACACACGCATGTACACACTGCATTGCATTGCGTTGCAATGCTTTCATCAAAGAATGCACTTGGGAAGTTTTTGCCAAAGTAGCAATGAGGTCTATTTATAATGTTGATAAAGATACATTTTGTTTGATTGTACCATCATGTTATCATATTAATCATTAGCATAAATGGTACATAAACATTCTGTAGTATCATTTTATGTAATGATGGCTACTGCTAGCATTAGGGATTAAATACATGAGTATTTTGTGATATCATTTTATTAAATTATCTTTAGCCAGTTATTACGCCAAATATTGCTTCCTCCATTATCATTAACCATTTAATTATCCGTATAACTTGATTTAAGCTGTCATATTAGTTGTATAAGTAAGGAAAATGTTAATAATTTTTCTCCCTCTCTCTCGCTCCTTTCTCTTTCTTTTCTCTTTCTTTTTTCAATTCTAAATCCTGGACACGCTTGCACATACGCACAACACAAACGTGCGCGCACACACACATGTACAAACAGACGCACATACACACACACACACACACACACACAGGACATGACCACAATGTTTCAAGTGCAACATTCACACCAAATGGCGACTTCATTGTGTCATCTTCCAGGGACAAGTCTATAAAAATATGGGAGGTAGCTACAGGGTTAGTTGGAAAGACAGATTCATTTTACTTTCATTAAAACTTCCAATAATATATTTCTCTCTCTCTTCTTCTTTCTCTCCCTCCCTATCTCTCTCTCTCTCTCTCTCTCTCTCTCTCTCTCTCTCTTCTTTCGCGTGTCTGTTGTTTGTTAGTTTCTGTGATTTAAGATTTATTTGTGTATGTATGTGTGTGTTTTAAGGGGCTTCATTCAATCATGAACATATACATGCACACACACCCACAAACACACACATACACATGCATACACAGATATTGTATAAAGACGTTGACTGGCCATAGAGAGTGGGTACGTATGATTCGTGTCAGTCCGGATGGTACAATGCTGGCAAGCTGTTCAAACGACCAGTCAGTTCGTATCTGGGTCATCTCGACTGGAGACGTGAAGGCCGAGATGAGAGAGCATGACCACGTTGTCGAATGCATTGCCTGGGCACCTGATAACTCCTTCCCATTCATATGTGAAGCTGCTAATATTGATGTTAGTTGCCAGTTTGTTTGTTTGTTTGTTTGTTCGTTTGTCCGTGTGTGTGTTTGAGTGTTTTAATATAACACACACGCGCACATATACATACACATAGATCAAGAAGATCCAGAAACCAGGACCGTATGTTATATCTGGATCAAGGGATAAGACCATCAAAATATGGGACATCAGCTGTGAAATGTGTCTCTTCACTCTGGTTTGCTATAATTTAACTGTATCTATTTTGTATCAATTATCATGTATCTATTTTGTATCAATTATCATGTATCAATTTTATGTCAAACTGTATCAATTATTGTATGATAATTATTTATTCATTTTTAATTTTAACAATTAATCTGTTGGGCAAAATTTTTGATGGTTGGGGTTTGTTGTAAAATTAATTTTCTCATAGAAAGATTTCAGGAACATTTTAAATTGAGAAAAAAAACTTGAAGATAATATTGCCTGACCTTACCCGCCATAGGCTGGCCACGATAACTGGGTGAGGGGGCTGTTGTTCCACCCCTCTGGCAAGTACATCATCAGCGTCGGTGATGACAAGACTCTGAGAGTCTGGGACATAAAGAACAGACGCAACAACAAGACTCTAGATGCACATCAACATTTTGTCACCTCTCTTGGTCAGTTTGTTTCGTATAAGATTTCATAGCGATATTTAGGCTTTTGAAAAATGACAGACATTCAATTTTTATTTCAAAAATTGACATCCAAGTTTAAAAGACTTTTTTTAAATTTTGTCTTTAAAAAAATGTAACTCGACACCAACATACATTCATGTACTACACGCTCAACTACATATCTAACCGGCCAAATACACTGCAACACACATAGAAATATGTGCACATACACAACAACGTACACAGTATAAACAATTGTGTACTCTTTCAGATTTTCATCGCTCGACCCCGTACGTCATCACGGGCAGTGTAGATCAAACTGTTAAAGTCTGGCAATGTCGCTAAATGGAAGGATGGGATGGATAGATCGATGGATGGATGGATGGATCGGCAGATGGATGAATGATGAATGAATACACAGATAGATGGATGGATGAATGCACGGATGGATGAATGCACAGTTAGATTGATGGTTTTCAGAAAGATGGGTGAAAAGATGAGTGGACGATGGTTGTACATCGAGTTATAATCTGCTATACATCATTTTTATATTTGTATGCAAGATGTAACTAACGTTGATGGTGTTGAGGATGATGAAGATGATGAAGATGATGATGGTGGAGGTAATGGTGACAGCGGAGTTCATTTCGTCATTTCGCTTTTCGTATCGTAAAATATCCAATGACAATAATAATAATAATAATTAGCTGAAAAAAAAACGTCAAGCACTTTTTCCTCTATACTACCGAGAAATCTGCAGAACCAGATTTTTTTTTCTGGGAGGGAGCAACTTGAAGAAGGTGTGACGCGATTTTTTTTTCACTTTGAAAAAAAAAACAAACATCTGTTTTGGATGACGACGATGATGATGATGACAATAAAAAGGATGGTTATGACGTCATCGTCTAGGTAAATAATACCTGTATGTGTATTAAGATTAGGCCTATAAGTTAATGTATATATCTATATATAAATATATATATATATAACTGAACGATTAGTACTTTATTATGATCATTTTTAATATCTAATTGAATTATTTATATTATTATTATTACTACTTATTTTACTAGCTAATACTACAACAACAATACCGTTTATTAATACTACAACTGCTACTACTATAGTTTGCTTGTTGTCACTCAGTGTTACTATTGTTGTTATTGTTATTATTATTATTATATTTCTCATTATTATTCCTGTTTTTGTTTATAAAAAAAGAGAGGTTAGTTCCGACGTATCTTAAGCATTTTTTGAAACTTCTCGTCAATTTTACTTATTATTATTATTATGGTTGTTGTTGTTAATACTATTTGTGTTGTTGTGTCAGTGCCACTGTCTTCTCCAATCTTTAACAATAGTGACAGCAACAAAAATACATCAATAACATTACTGTCGTGATTGCATAATCACACACGTTCACACCTATACACACACATACATACACACTCTTGTTTACATTACACACACGCACACACACACACGTGTTAATGTATACAAATACAAGTTATCACACATAAATACATGCTATTTGCATTTGTATATATAAGTGAATAATAAATGTTAGTGTGTGTGTGTGTGTGCGTATGAATGTATGTGTGTGTTTGTGCGTATGAATATATGTGTGTGTGTGTGTGTGTGTAATTTGTGAGAGAGAGTTAGTAAACTCATTCAAATTTAATCAAGTATTATCTCTGTTGTTAATCTATCTCTCTCTTTCTCTCTCTTCTCTCTCTCTCTCTCTCTCTCTCTCTCTCTCTCTTTCTCTCTCTCTATTTAGCTTTTAATAAAAAGTAACCAACAAATAATTTTACTAATATTCTATAATCGTAACAATAAATAATAATAAGGTTATACGCTTGTTGATGGTCTCTATATTAATATTATTATTATTTCAATTATATATAGTTGTTTACTGTTGTGTTTTATTGCTATATGGTTTAATCTGGTTGACAGATGATTGCTTTGAATTCATTTAATTATATCCGTAATCGATCAATTAATTTTAATTAATTCAATTATGTTAATATGTGTTCAATAAGTGTTTTCGAATAAAATGTATAAATAAGTACATTGTTTAATTGAATTAAATATCTATGTGAAAATTCTGTTAACTTGTGTTTTTTTGATATTATTTTAATCTTTATTTAATAATATAATTGATCAGTTAATCAATTAAATATTTAATTAATTAATTAGTTAATTAACTGATTGATTAATTGGTTTTTTATTTATGTTGCTTCAAGTTTTTGCTTCTTAAAATGTCTAGGTTAACCAACGTTTCTCAATTTTGAAACTTCGTATGTTCATTGTTTTTTTGTTACATTTTTTCGGATAGCTATTTCGCGTCAGTCTGTGTACGTATGTGTGTGTGTGTGTGTGCGTGTGTGTGTGTCTTTATGCGTCTGTGAAAATGTGTGTGTGTTGAAGAGTTGTGTCGTCTGTGATGATGTGACTATGTATAGGGTCAAAATTTATCATCACTTCATCATTTTTTTTATAACTTGGTTAATAAAATTTCTGCCGATGTGAAATCCACAAAATTTTTCTTTTTTTTCTGGTATATGTTTGTGTGCGTGTGTTTGTGCTTGTGTATGTATGTATTTTCTCTATCATATTTATCTATCTATCCATCTATCTATTCATCCATCTATCTATCTATCTATCTATCTATCTATCCATCCATCCATCTATCCTTATCTGTCAATCAGTCAGTAAGCATAAGTTTGTCGTATGCCAGCTTTGTGTGAGATGTCATCATTGGGATCGATATATAACTAGGCCACTATTGCAACTCCATTGTACGTAAGTGCTCCACTGCTAATTATATTATTATTGATTCTCCTTCACTCACGCAAAACATGCAACGGAAGATATGCGTGCACGCTTTAATGTGTACGTATACCTAACGTCTTTGATTGACTTAACTACCTGTACAGATTGCGTGCAATGATGAGTGAGTATGTCTTGTTTTTTTACTTACGCAAAATGCAAATAGGTGAATGAACTTGGGTATATGACGGTACGTGCTTATTCTGTATATTACTTAGTAGTAGTAACTGTAGATTTTTGAAGTATTACGTAACATTAAACGGATTTGTTTTCATTTATTTCCAAGCATAAAAGAACAACATACGTACGTATGGGATGTGCATGTAAGTGTACAAATAAGTGTACAACATATATCTTAATAGACATTGCTTGATTTTCTGTATATTTGCTGGCGGTTAGTTAGGGTTCTATGTTTAAAAAAATCTATCTATAAAGTATGTAGTGATTGAAGATGATTGATGTTTTCTGCTAGTGGCAGAGCTCTGAAAAAAGAATCAAATCTAATCTCATGTTACTGAATGGTCGAATTTCTACTTTTCCAAAAGTTGAATGTTAGTAATGCTGATTAATTTGATGATAACAATAATAATAATAAAGCTTATTATTGTTATAATTATAAAGGTTATAATAATAAATAAGCAAGGATATAAAGGTTACTTAAATCATACGTCAGTATAAGATTAATACAAGTTGACACAGTTGATGTATTTTTTTTCAATCTTCATCTCGTAAATTCATTGTACAATTTTCGTGAACAACTAACACTTGTGTAAGTAATTATATATACATGTACCTACCGTATATGTCCCTTTTTACTATAATATAACAAAATATTTGACGTGTTTAATGCTTCCCACGTTGCTATATACAGCTTTATGTGTTTTTGTATTTGATATAATATATTTATATTATATATATCTATGTATGTATGTATGTATGTATGTATGTCTCTATAAATAATAAATCGTTACTTGCGTATATTCATAATATAATTCAATCATACGTTTTTCTTATATATATATATTATTTATTTATTAAAAAATCTTTGTTGTTTAAATTTCTCAAAATTGACTGACTGACTGATCCATCTGATAATCATTGGCTCTAGAGTTCAAATTAGATGGCTGATAAGTAGATACATAGATAGTTAAGTTGATTGATTGATAGATAGATAGATGGCTGTTTAATGATACTACTAAATGTTTGTTCTCGATAAGACAGCTCTAGAGTTCAAATAAGATGGTTTATATGTAGATAGATAGCTAAATAGATAGATTGACTGATAGATTGTTTAATGATACTACTAAGTGTCTATTCTTGATAAGACAGAGATCTTCAAACTTCTAGAAATTTGTAAAAAAATGTCGTCTCAATTATTTATCGCTAATATATAATTAGCGATATATTGTTAAAAATCGCTAGTCTTAATAACCAGCACATTAAGTTTTAGTAGGGGTAGAGCTGTGTTTTTGGCTTTGTTTTTCATTTATAGAATAAGTATAATATACAATAATTTAAGGTAATAATAATATTTTATGTTACGTTAGTTTAATTTAATATCAATTGCCAATCTCTTTTCTTGTTAATCATGATTTTTTTTTTTAAGTTTTTTGTAATAAGAGAAAAAAACTTTCTTATCTTCTCTTGGAATTTCGATATAGACAGAGTGAGTTAGTTTTTTTTGTAATAGAAATAAAACCAAAAGTGAAAATTGTGGATGGACCATCAAGTTGAGTTTTTGGTTGATATTTGGGAAGATTTTTTGAAGGTAGTTGAGAGTGTTGGAGTAGGAGGACTTCGTTAGACTGCAAGAGAAGATAAATTGTTTAATAAGTTTATGTGTTTATTATTCTGTGTTTAGTTAATAACTTTTTTTAATTATTACTGTTTATTTTATTATTTATTTTTATTCTGATTTGTCATTATTTAAAAATAGCACGTTGGAATTGTGACGTTTATTTATTTATTTATTTATCATCGTAAATTTTTTATTTATATATCTCATTAAAATTTATATATAAAACTAAAGAAGGTTGAAGTTACTTTAAGGCATTGCAACTGATCACTTACGACGGTTATGGTGGAATGATTATATGGTAAAACGTACAGAGTATTTATATATATATATATATATATATATATATATATAATATATATATAGTGCAGGTCTTATGTTGATTCTTCTTTGATTTATAAATTCTTTTTCATTTCCTCTTCGTACAAAATCGATTTCTGTGTAAATAAATTTATTGAAAATTGCTGGCTGACTCTGTTCTATCTCATTTGTAATGTGCCGGTATCGTTTGTGTTAAGTTTTTCTGTAAGGTCGGGCTTTATATTTGTTTTAATTTTTTGAAGTTGAGATAAACGAAAAAAATAATTTAAAGTGGGTAAAACACGGTTCATTATTTATAAATTTTAAGTATGAATATTAAACATTAAAGGGAGTTAGGATTAACTTTGGTTATTGTTCAATTGAGAATGTAGTTAAAGGATTTTATTAATGACAAAACAACATAATGAGATTCGGGTATGCTGTACATTACAATGATGGCGAATGAATTGTTAGGTAAACTTTAAAAATAATATTCGTTGATAAGGCACTGAAAATGTCTAAACATTAAAACTAACAAAACGTTGTTAAAAGTTTTAAAAGAAGAAAAAAAAACACATGAAAAATTGTTGTCACGGTCGCCTAAAATCCAATGCCTGCAGCTACACAGGTTAAAAAATGAATTGAAAGCATTTTAAAATATGTATGGCCGTGTTTCTTTTAGTTTGTGTGTGTATGTATGTATGTGTGTGTCTGTGAGTGAGTGTGTGTGTAGTGTTTGTGGTGGTATGTGTGTCTGTGTGTGTGTGTTAATACTGTACAATTAAAAGCACATCGTTTGTTACGGAACAGAAAAATATAACAAAGGAAGATGAAATATTACTAACAACAAGTGTTGCAAATTTTCTTAGAAATGAATAAAAAAATAATGAAAAAATGTAATACTTCGATATTGTTTTTTGTAACTGTAAAATGTTATTTGTTAAATATGAGATAAAATTTAAAAAAATCATTCAAATTAATTTCAACAACTTATTATCCAGCTGCTAATTTTGATGGCGAATAAACCTTTTTTGAAAGTTATAAAAATGCCTTATTAAAAAGATTGTAGAGTCAAACAAATCAGAAACGGCTAGTTCAAAATGATGAATGATAACTTTAACAATAGGTACAAAACTCTATAGCAATAACAAATGAATAGTAATAATTATAAACAGTATTAAACACGATGATGATGGTGACACAAAGTTCAGTTAGCATTTTGAAACGTGCTGTTGGACATTATTTATTTATCACAGATGTTTGAAAGTCCTAGTAACGCGGTTTGAAAATCTATTGCTCTATGTTCAAATTCACTTAATAATCTAGGAACCTTGTATATAAAACAACAACAACAATATTTATAAATAACAATATGTATATAACACTAACGAATAAAATTAATGGACGTCGATAATAACAACATGTGATCAAGATCAAGAAACATTACATCGTATAAATGTTGAAATAAACTATTGGCCATTACCATGAAAATAAATGTCTAGATGAATAAACAGAAAATTTTCATGGAAGCGCCGCTCTATGTCACATCTTACTACCGTTTTTCCCTCCCAACGTCAACATCAATCACTCTCTTATTTCAATAATCTCGTTCACTCTGTCCAATATCAATCGTGCCAGCTCAACTGAGTTTTCTGCCATAGTTTCGTTGTACTCGTCGTGCGGTATGACCACAAAATCAATCGGCTCGGGGTTGTATAACTTGTTCGAGTTGCCGACGATATTCTGCAGCTTCATCGCAAAATCTTTGAGGTCCAAGTCTTCCAAGGTGGCAGCCAGAGCCATCAAATCGTGACTGAAACTTGTGCTGGCGTCCACAAAAAACTGAGCTGCTTTTAAAGACTTCTCTGCGGCCTGAAATGTGAAAATCCAGCAACTTATATTAGAAATTTACTATAGTTGACTAATTTTTAAGATTAGTTCCTAACTAAAGTTTGAAACATTTTGGAAACATAATAAGTAAGAAAACAGGTTTTATGATTATTACCTGATGAGCTTTGAAGCACACCCACTCGTAAGCTGGATTTTCAGTTGCTTTGAAATCATTGTCGGCAGCTTTGAGGTCTTCGTGAGCCTGTCTGAGAAATCTTTTGGCTTGTGCAGGTTGCGGATTGGCACTGGCGAATGTCGGAGGAACTCCAAAGTTGAAAGATCGATTGCCTGGACTGTATTCCCTCGTGAAATTTTCTCTGTAACGTTCACGCTGCTCTTTATGTTCTTTTGCGCGTCTGTTCATCTGCTCGAAGAAAAACTTGTACGCATCGTAAAAGTTCTGCTGAAACGACGAATCACCAGAAAATGGATTTCTAGGATCTGGTCGATGTTGAGTGGCGAATTCATTATAGTTTTTCGCCCTAGACAAACCCAGTTCTAATCTTTCAATCTCAGCTTGAATGTGTTGAGTTACCGTTGTTGCAAATTTTTCGTTACCGATATTTTTGTCTGGATGCCATTTCAACAGCAGCCTAAAAATTTAAATGTATGATAAGTAAAAAAGCTTGAATTATTTTCAAATAAAAAATAATTTAAAAACCTTTTGATAACTTTTTTTCTTTGTCCTTCAGGTAGGTGCCAAGCCTCTTCGAGTAAACAAGACACATCATTTCTTATCTCTTCCTCCTTCTGGTTTTCCAGATCGTTATCTGTATCATCTCCATCTTCGATGTCGTGATTTTGTGTGCCTTCTGAAGTGTCTTCAGATGAATTTTTATCAGAGTCTGCAGAGTTTGTCGTTTCAATATTTATATCCGGCGAAGAAAAAACATCATCGAAATCCTGAAACAGTTTTTTCTTTGTGGTTTTTATTAGTTTCTTTCGTTCTTTTTGTGAAGATTTCGAATCAACGAGAACGAGAGCGTTCGATGTTGATGTTAACGGAGTTGGCCTCAAACAATCATTTATGGGCTCAAAAACTGCTGCAGAATCTGGACCGAATCTTGGACTACGACTTCTTGAAATTTTTTGAGATTGATTCGACTCGCTGTTCCCAGATGATCTACTGACGTAGCGATCAACGCGATGAAATTTGTACAAATCAGCCGCCGATACTTCCATGGGTTCTCGATCGTCTCCAACGTTTACTAAATATTTTTGAGAAAGCAAATTTCGTGAACTGTCGTACCTCTTTCTGGATGTGCTGCTTACTTCAGAGGAGGAAGTGCGATAAGTTGAACGTCTTGATGAAGAAAAAAGTTTTGGTTGAACTTTCTCAACAATTATTGCGTAAACAATGATAGCCTCGCCGGTTAGTTCATCATCGATTTCATACCCCACGTACTCACCGATATCAAATTCTTCAAAGTCTTCTTTCAAGAGATGGTGGTCTTCGATGGGAATGAACGATCCAGCTACAGGAAGTGTTGATGTGAAAAGATCGTTGTTATTTTTACGATCCGGTCTTATTTTTAAGCGATCGAGAACTTTCGATATTGCATGTGGAGGACATGACAGCATCGGTTGAATGTAATGAATCGAATGTTTCAACAGACCGCCAGTAATTTTATCAACAACTTCTGCCACGCAAACTTGAAGTTCTTCTTCCAATTTAACCAACTTGTTAATGTACAACTCCCAGACAACTGAACCCGTGGTGGAATCAATCTTTTTATTTACAAAACATTGGGTTTCAGTTTCGCTTTCTTCAATTTTTAGGCCTTCTTTCGACAAATAGGTCTCAACAACGTCAACACCGTACACTTGCACGTCTTTCAACTGCTGCTGAATAGAGTCGAAAACAGATTGTTTTATTCTGTGGCCCGTTTTGCGATGTTCATGTTTAATGAGTCTAGCAAGGCCTAACGCAAATGCTTTAGAGTTCAATTGATATCTAAGCTTATCTGCAACGGCATGTAAACTTCTAGTCTGGCACAATTGATCGCTGAGGTTTTCTTGTACGATAGACGTCAACATTTTTGGACTGAGATGTGGCGGTAGAATTTTAATCATTTCAACGTGATTATCCACTGACAGTTTACATTCGGTCAAGTCTATTAAGAAAGGGCAATTTAAATTTTTCACTCTTTCCGTCCAAGCAGGTTCGTCATTGTAGATCAACTCTTGTGAATGATACAAGTATCCATCTTCTGATGGTAAGTATAAATCTTGTATTTGAACCAAATTATTATCAGATGAATTTTTATGCCTGAAAAGTGTGTTAAAAAAACCAAAAACTGCTTTCAACACCGCTCTTAATTCGTTCGGATGAAGTTTTTCATTTTTTGTTGAGTAGTAGAGACTTTCCAGGACGGTTGCGTACTGAATTTCGTTTGCCGTGTTTGTCGCTCCCAGGTGTAGAAATAGTTTTTTAAATTCCCCAAGTTCTGTTGGAGCTTTGCATAAATAAGGTACTATTTGGTCCCCTTCATATATTTCCATGACAATTTGCCTTGGACGAACAAATCTTTGCCCCATATCAGAAACTATACATGGAAGGTCAGCCAGCTGCAAAATTTTATTATTCACTTCTTCGCTGTTAGTGTCGTCGTTCAACAATACATTTTGTAAGTAGCTGTATATTTTTTTAAAAATATCGATCCTCATGTACGCCTTGAATTCACGATTTTCATCGGAACTTTGCATTGACAGAACGTTGTTATTGCAGAGGTTTTGAAGGTGCTCGATAACTGAATCAATTGAAGGATATTCAGGTACGTTCAACGTGCTGCCGACTAATTTTTTAAGAACTGAAGCCTCTTCAGACAATTTGGAATCGACTCCAGAAACGTCTCTTCCAATTATTTTGTAAGGATTAGCCCAGTCGGGCAGCAGAAAGGCACTTGACCAAGTTAATGCTTCATGTTGTTCCGGAATGCCTTCTTGGAAAGAAATAAATTTATGAGAGCCTTCTGCAGTTGTGAAAATTCCGTGAGACGGATAAATTTTTCGGTAAATGGGCTTACCTCTAGCTACCGGTATGAATTTTATAGATTTTATAGTTTCTAAAAATGTCACATCGGCTATAAATGTTGACGAAAATAAATTTGAAATGAGCGTCCTAGATTTTTCAAAAGTTTTTTCTGTTTGATGAGACAAAGCTTCCTCCTCAATTTCGCATGCAAACTTGTAAAATAAATCTGGAGTTATGGAGCATTGCATACCTATGAGTTTCATGAAATCCAACCATTTATACTCATTGAAAGGCGTCGGTGGGAAAGCCTCCGTTGAATCATGAAACATTATTTTGAATACCGAGTTTCTTGGGTCATAGTAATCTGCAGCTTTTTTAAATTCCGAATCAATCGTACCATCAGTAATAAATTCTAAACTTTTTAAAGATTCAATTAGTTCGTTTCTGTCTGGATTCAATTCATCGATTAAAATTTTGTCTTTGAGGAACTGAATGTGACTTAGCCAGTTGTCGGTGTCAATAAAATGAAAGTTTTGTAAAACAAAATTAAGATATAACGACGTAGGTGTTATAGGCTTGCAATCTAAGACTTCGTACATCTCGTTGAAAACAGGATTGCACTGCAAAAAGATAACTTGGTCGTTATGCTTCCAGCTATCAAGGTTGAATTGAGGAACCTCCATCTGGAGAATGTAGACTTTGTAATCAGATAAGGAAGTTATAAGACCTTGCGTTGTGATGTGGATGGGTAATTTTCTCAGCAAGTTCACCGAATTAAACTCCTCTCTCCATATTTCGATAGAGTCTGAAAAATATTTCAACAACACTAAACAATCTTGCAATACCAGTTCAGCTCTGTTGAACGCTAAAGCATGAGTGATAGCAATTAAAACTGAAGATGGATCTTCCAAACTGGAAATTAAATTTTTAACAAAGGAAAGCACGGTTTCATTTTTAGCGTCAAATACGTCATTATCGATTTCTGGTACATGCAACTTTCTTAAACAAACTTTAACTGCTGAACTGATTATGCTAGTTTTTGTATAATCTAAAACAACTTTAGAATTTTTTATTGAAAACAGAAGATTTTTTGGCAAATTTTTATTGTTGTCAGATGTCGTTTTCAAGCAGACAGGTAGCAGGCACCAATCCTCAATTGGCCTCAGTTTAGAGGTAATTTTCTCTTTCTTGTCAATATTTTCAAATTCATTTGCTAAATAATTCCAAACTTTATTTAGCCAATTTTTTGAAAACAGGCCATCATCGAGCGTCAAATCCCTGGCTACATAACTTTCGTAAACATTTTTTTCATCACTTGCTGACAAATAAAGAAATTTTGAAAAAGAAGCTATGTCCAGATTAAGAAAAATACTGCTTCTTGTTTCATTTCTGAATGTTTGTAACATTTTTGTTAACGATTTGTCTATAAATTGATCCCCTAATTTTGGAAATAAATCAGAAAAGTCTGAATAATACACGGGATTTTTAGAGCTAAAAACGCGAAGATAATCATCCGAAGTTAAAAGAAAAGGCAATCCTTCTAAATTGGCAAAAAAATAATTGTTATCTATGAAACAATACTGTAATATAATTGATAACTCGTTGTTACTAACAAATGGAGTTTTGGATATAGGTTTAGGAAGTTTGTCTAAATTGCATTTTGTGAAGTGAGGTGCACATATGTGGAAGTAATTTATTACTGATTTTGGATTAATGCGTTCTACGTCTATATTTGACTCCACGAAACATTTATGTAAAGTCATTGGTAAAGACAATAAAGGATAGTTAACGTTTAACAACACGTGTCTTAAAATTTCATGCTTTTTTAATGATTTTTCATTAATTCTATATTGATTCTTTAAAGATGTTTTGTTCCCGTCATGTTCATCAACAAATGTAACATCAAGATCGTCAAATACCGCCTTCACATGATCATTTGAAAGAACTGTGGTCCATTTGATCGCATACGTTTCGTCTTCTACCATTTCGTTGTTGTCGTTTATGTACGCGTGATTGTTTCTGTTGAATATGGGTAGTACGCTCACTTTCTCGTCTGCTATTTTGCGGAAAACATTCGTAGCACAGCGCCTCCAGTAGGCGGTTGTGTCGTCGTTGAAAACTGGGAAAAGATTGACGTATGATTGTAAATCCACTGAAGAAACGTAACTAAAATCATCTTCCTGGGAAAAATCTTGTTTGCAGTTATAAAACACCGAGACATATGTTGTTAAATTTTCTAAAAGACTTACGTATGCATCTGCTATGACATTTTCAAAAAGAAAAATGTTCCATTCAGTTTTTAAACTAGTTTCTTGATCGTCGTACCATAAGTTACGTCTGGCTTCGTAATCGACCGCAAAATGTCCGTTTATGTTCACTTGAAATTCTGACTTAACAGGCAACGGAAGAAAACAGTATAATTTTTTGGAACGTTTTCTTGAAGTTTTGATGTCATTACCGTCTACGATAGCAGCCACTCCACCCCTAGGCATCAACATGAGTTCTTTCCGGTTGAATCCTTCCAAAATTTTTTCAGAAACTTCTACTGAATGTTGCCAGCCTAAACTCTGTGTCACCAGCCAACTTTCCCATAAGCCTTTATTATCCGTCAGCTTAACCATATAGGTGATCGTTGAATTTTTCATTTGCGACATTCTTCCAGACTTTATAAGTTGCGACCCAATTTTTATTTTCTCTGCGAAATTTTTTTTCTGTTTTTCATCGTACTCGTTCAAACTAGATGTTACTTTAACGATCGTATTTAGTTTTCCCGTTACTCGTTCAACTTCGCACAACGTTACACTTTTAATATTATTGAGAAAGAGCATGCAATCGTTGAGCTCCATTGAAAATTTTTGGAATAATGAATCAATCATGTCCATTGTTACAACCTTTTCTGAAATTTCTGATGTTCTAACCATTTCTTCATTTCTCAGCGGTAGCCTAAACATCGTTCCATTGTTTAAATCGAATTTATCACCAAGATAGCAATCGAATACATCAGTGAAAATTGGTTTGAGTTGTTGAACGTTTTGAAACCTGCGACCGGGCTCCTGCAAAGTTGAATCAGGAACATATCTTGCGTGGGGATCAAAAATGCAAAGCGTTTCTGGGACTTGAGGATCTTTTGTTAAAAACGAAGGAGCGTCGGTTAAATGATAAACGCAGTTGAAACCGACTCCATATTGTCCAGTTTTGTTTGGATCATCTCTCTTGCTTCCTTCTCCTAACTTTTGAATTGCTTCCAAATCTTCTTCAGAAAACCCTTTATTATTGTAAATACAAAGAGCTGGTCCTTGAAGGGGTTGCCAAGATTTGTCGAAAATTCTTTCCGTGCCATGATAACGGTTATCTTTAATGAAACAAATTTCTGTAGCACCAGCATCGTCGGCGTTTTGAAGCATCTCTTTTAAAATTTCTTTGTCGCATGGATACCCAGATAAAATTCTACGAATTCTGTTTGTTAGTTTTTCCCTTTGGCCAAATGGTATGCCCTTAGAATGTTTTTTCAGCACTTCTTGACGATTCGTATTAACTCCTAATTGTTTTGAAATTGTGAACGGAATAAGAGGATGGGAGTAAAACAAGGCCTCGTTCTTCGGCAGCCATTTACATTCTGGTTCGTTGTAACAAAGGTCGGAAGCAGATTTCAAACGGTCGGATGAATCAGGTATGTAAATTGTTCCGTGGACGGCAACTACGTCTTGCAACGATGAACGTTCCTCCGTCATGCAGTCATTCAAATTGTTAACAATCTGTAAAGCTATCTTTAAATTTGATTTGTCCAAAGGTTCGGCTCCTAAATTTTCGTGCATCTTTTGAAGAGCTTTAACATAATCCGAAGATTGAAAGTGATCCTTAACACCTGCGGCTTTCATCAGTTCATAATAATTTCTTTTCAACTGGTCAGGAAGACTAAACAAATACGGAGAACAGTTTAAACTTTGAAAGTTGAAAGATATTTTTTCAGGCGTCAAAAACTTTTCTTGAATTAGTATAAATGGCTTTCCGCGTAGTTTGTCGATGATGCTCATTTTTGCATTTGATGTGGACTGTAATATTTTTTTCTGGAGAAAATCATAGATTTTAAAGCAGACGTTATGAACGGATTCGTACGATTTAGGTTTTGAAGATAAATCTTCAATAGGATGGCCCGTGATAACTACTAACTGTTCGATAACGTCATCAACCGATGGTTCGCACAAGAATGGAGTCAACAGCAGAAATTCTTGCACTTTTTCTCCATTCGATCCAGTTGGAAACAAACTGATGTCAATAACAGGTCTGACGCAGCATATCAAGTCAGAATATTCAGGAGGATAAGCATCGTCGGGTCTGAAAAGTGTTACTGAATCAAAATCTTCTCCTTTCCAATGCAGAGGATAATTTTTTGGCTTTTTCAATAACGGTAAGAAGGCAATGTTGACGAATTTTTCTTGATACGACATCAATAATGATTTTTTGAAAACCGTAGACGATTCATTCAATTCCAATAACATTCCAATGGAGGCAAGTAAAGCTTGCACCAAGTTTCGAATTGTTTTCTCATCAGCCTCTAAAATTGAAATTGCCTCGGCTCGTTCTAACAAATCATCCCAGGTTATGTGCTCAATTTTATGCTTCATTCCTATTGATACTAACAAGTTTAATACGTCAGGATTGTCGTAAGCACTCTTGCTGACTGGAAACCTGCCGTCAGATTCTATGTACATTTTTGCAAAAAACGAATGCCGGTCAACGAGCTGATTGATGCATTTCATAACTTTTCCGTCCGGAGAAACTGGAATGCAATTATTATTTGCTATAAGGCTGTTCAACTGTGCATCTTGGCACGATAATGCGTGTAGAACCAAATCATCTCTATCACGCGAGTTTACATCCAAAATATGTGGGAAAAATATTTTTTCGAAAAATTTTACTATATCATAACTGTTTGTAAAGGTTGTTGAAAAAATTTCAGAAGCTTCCAGCGCTTTTTCTATCCAATTTGGAAAATAAGCCACGACCGTTTGATTTTGAGTTTTTTGTTTGGTAAGTTCTTTAAATACTTTATACGCAGTTTTTCCTATTTCTAATGAAGAAAAAGAAAAATCTAAGAAGAGAGAGTTTTTAAAACTAGACCAAATTTCTCCGTCCGAAACAAGCGAAAATTGCTCATTTTTTACTATTTCTTTGTAAAAAGCTTTCATTAGAAACTCTGTATATGATGTTGTGAATGTCGGATTTGGCCAAAGCAAAAAAAATTCATAACTGTTTTCCGGTTTAAAAAGTTGAACTAAATCGTTCAACAGCCTCAAATATACAGAGCACACTGCATCTTCCATGAGTAATTTGTTCCAAACAGGTCTTAAATCAAACTTGTCATCCTCATTTTGCTGGCATAAAAATTTACGATTGGAAGTGACGGCAAATGCTCCATTTATATGAACTGGCAGGCCAGAGCGCAATGGAAGAGGCATAAAAGTGAATATTAAGCCGTGATGACATAAGTTTTTTTGATTTGTAGTTACAACTGGAATGGGAACATATCCGGTTTCGTCGTCGCCATGAATTTGTGCAGCTGCTGAAACGCATGATGACAGCGTTTCATCTTGAATCGCCATTTTCAACGATTCTCCGATTCCTACGTAGTGACACACTAACCACTTTTGAGAAAGATTTGTCGGTTTGGAAAATTTTGCATCAAAAAATATTTCGCTATGAGCAGAGTTAGAAAAATGACTATCTAAAGCAATAATTAATGATGAATCCAAACTATTTGTATCTTCTAATTTTGAACCGTTTTTTAATTTTCGAATAATTTCAGCGCTGACTTTTAACGACTGACAATTTTTTTGTAAATTTGAATAATTTTTCTTACTTAAATTCTGTTCATTTTTAAAATTCAGTAAAGGCATTTCACGTATAATTTTGATTAACTTTTTTTCCATGGAAAATATTTCAACAATATCGGTTCCGACGTTACATTTTTTGCCCAAATGATATATACTGATTTTGCAAATGTTTTGAGAGAATAACAAAAGAGTATCGCAGGATGTTATGAGCAGCTTTAACAGTTCTTTAACCTCTTTATCGTCGTAATGCTTTGAGGAAATTTCACTTCTTGAAGCCTGTAAGCGCGTCCGCAATGGAAAACGAAAAAGCGTTCCGTTGTATGATTCGAGTTGCGAGCCAGGATTGAGATTGCAATTGAAAATCCCGTTGTAGGGTCTGAACTGGTTCCCGAACCGTTTCAAATTGCGTTTGTGGCGTCGCAGATCGATGCGTATTCCAGGCTTTCGTTTGTCCTTAATGCTTTTGCCCAAATGGTAAGTATGTGGATCGAAGATAACAACATTGTGACGACTAACGAAACTTGGAACGTCAGTAATGTTGTACACAGCATTGAAACCTAAACCAAATTTTCCAATTTTTTCCGGTTGACCAAGTTTTGTAGCTCCATTCAATTTAGTTATATTTTCAAAATCTGAATCTTCGAAAACGGCATTGTTATGCACCCAAAGAGCGGGTCCTTGGCATTCTTTCATTCCTTCGTCTAAGAGGCATGATCTGTCATCCTCGTTTTCCCTTTCATCATATAAAAATGAAATCTGCAAAAATTAAATTTTTTATTAAAACTGCAAAATATATTGATTAGTTTAATTAATTTTTTAAGCGTTTACTTCCGTTGCTCCAGCATCGTCGGCATTTTGAACTAATTCCTTAGGCACTGCAAATCCATCAGCATATTCCAACAGCAAACTGTTGAGGCGATGAGTTAAGGAATCAGACTGACCAAAACTTATATCTAGCTCTTCTGCATCCAACATTCGCGACATTAATGTAGGCACGCCCAGAGCTTCTGAAGTACTAGATGGAACATTTGGGTGAACCAACGAAACTTCGTTAGTTTCACTATCATTATCCATTTCAAAATCAGCTGAACTGTAACCTGAAAATATTTTACATTAAAAATTATATTTGTTAAAATTTATTATTGAAAACTAAAAACCTTGTCTAAGCCATTCTTCATCACAGAATGTACAATCAGATAAAAGAGCCATCTTCAAAACTTTAGATCCTTCATTATGAACTGGTAAATACAAATTTCGTTTGAATTCCTCTAACATGGCGATTTTCTTTTCTTCATCTTCACAGCTTTGCAGAGAAGATTTCAGTTCGTTTAAAATACTAACGCACATATGAAGATCTTTTCGGACTTCGGATGAACTATACTGAGTGTTACTTGTCTCTTGAATTGATTCTAGTGCCGAATTATGTTTAAGGTAAATAAGTTTCATGACTTCAACCAGATCACAATTATTTTTCAAGTTTGCTGTTTTTGATAGAAATTCAGTGTGTAAGCTCAACTCAACCGGTAAACTATGAATGAAAGGTCGTAAATCCATGAAAGGTGCTGAAAATACTACCCTAGTATCTGGAGAAAATCCATCACCATTCCATATCCACTGTGGCGGTACGTTTTGTTTGTTTAATTCTTTTTTTACTAAATCTGAATCATATTTAGATAATTCTGTATATATACTTTTAATCATTTCAACGTACGACAATTTATCATGACTAGTGTATGAAGAAATAACGGTTTTCAAATGTTCTACTAAAATATTCAAATCTGGTTCTTTATCTAAACTGAGAGCTTTTTCTAACGTCATTGATAAATCTGACTCGGCAACACTTAAAACTGAGCCAGCCAGCAAAGAATATTTTTTAGAAATCATGTTTTCAGGCTTCTCAAATTTGAAAAACAAATTTGACTGTTCTGTCTTTGAACCATGCCATGGTAAACATTTAGGATAGAAAGATGGTTTTTCCGTCAATGTGAATATCCATTTTATTGATGTTAACAGATCAGCTAGTTTTTGTTCTTCTGCACCGCATTCCTCATTTAATTTCGATGGGTTTTTATGCAAAAAATCAATTATAGCTAGCGATTTATCTTTAAGCATTTCTAAAGTTGTTTTTTCTTGAAAGTTTCCCAAAAAGCTGTTAACTTCGGCTCCGCTGTTGATTTTTGACCACACGTCAATCATCTCTGCGGCTTCCTTTATATCTTCCGCTTCAACACTGTTCACACCACGTAAACCTATTTCTCTGAGGACGGAAAGTACGTTGGGCACTGAATACTCAGTGTCTGGAAATCGCTTTTCAAATCGAAACAACTTTTTCAACAATTCTTGCTCTGGGTCGTAGTAATGCGAAACAGGAACGTACAAATCGTTGCTCTCCATGAAGGGGAGCGATTTTAACACTTTTTTTAAACTCGCCGTCTCGTTACTAGAAAGTCTGTAATAAATTTATAGATAAATTAAATCTGTAAATTAAATGTAGAAGATTAAAAATTTCATATTAAAATTGTTCGTACGACGTGTACCTGTGAAAACTTTTGAGAATATGCAACATCACTTCTTTAACTTGTTCTTTCTCGTAAAAAGCATTTTCTATATCTCGAAACACAACTTGTTCGAGTAATTCTGAATAGTTCAGCTGTCGCACGCCCAACAAATTTCCCAACGCTTGAGAGTTTATATCAGACAAATCGAGCAGAGGACTTGATAAAGGAAATTCAATTTTTTCAAAAGGCGCGGCCAATCTGCATTCATTAACCGAAACAAATTTTATTTGGCTACCGACCATGACCGTTTCGAACAAAGGTAGATCAGATAATAATGCGTGATACACGCTTTGTAATTCGTAAGTTGAAAATTTTGCGAACAACATTCTGAGATACCTTTTTTCTTCCTCCGTCGTGTCATATCGTATTCGATCAATTAAATTGTATCGACCGATATTTTCTGCTATTTTACAAAAAGCTTTTAACACCCCAATGTAACTCGGTAAAAATATGTAATTTCTTGTTACAAGGCTGTGATTTTCTATATATTCTGGCAACTCATCGACGATGGTCAGGCCAATTTTTTCAGCTATTTTTTCAATAGATCCACCTAAATTCAGCCCTTCAAACGATTTCATTATGCGCACGGTTAAATTTTTCACGTCAAATAATGGTATCAATTCGATAGTTTTAACTCCTGATTCAGAATAAAATGATTTTTTTGGCAAAATCGGTAATTTTTCAACCATGCTCAAATCAGTTGGAGAGTGTTGCACTAGGAAATTCCACATTAATTCCAACCAACTTTCGTTAGGAAAACCTGGTTCTTCAGGCATCCACTGAATTGCTTCTGATGTTAAACCAATTTTGCTCCGTAATTTGGCTGGAAAACATCTTGGTATCAACTCGCCTAATACGTTAACGTCAATAATTTTCAACTGGGTGATACCTGTAATGAAAATATGTTGTCTTTAAATTTTTAATATTTTTAAACATATGAAGTGAACTTTTAAAAATATAAAAAACCTCTTGATGCTGCTTTTGTTAGAGCCTTCTGAATTTCTTCATCTAGATTCATAGCTAGCAATTCTTTATCCGCTCCTGGTACTATTTTAAGAACTTCATGATCAAGCGCTATATAAATAGGCCGGTCGGCTTTTTTGGGATTGTAGTAAAATGTGTGAAACGATCCATCTGCCAAAGGCAACAAATCCAACCCGTCGAGTGCGTCAAACTTGTTCGCAAGAGCAAAGTATTTCAACAGTTCTAACTTTTGGCCGCTGGTTAACCGACTCAACATGTCTGATGTATTTTTTGAGCGTTGCAATGATCTGCAAGCATTCGCAACTAAAGATGGACTCGTTTCAATAACATTCATGAGACGACTATTTTTTATAACTTTTAATAGATGCGGTGGAGCGTTGACAACTCTGACAGAACCTTCCAAAAGAATTTTGATCAGAATTTTTGTTAGGTCAGTTTTCATATCCAAAGTGTTGAAAACTGCCAACCTAGGCTCAATCCATCTGCCTCCGTCTGCTGCTGTTTTCACAATTGGACATTTCAATAAATCCGAGTACACGGAATAAACTAGATTTTCCCATTTTCTGTCAATTTTGTCTAAACTGGGAAAAGCCCTGTATATCATTTCTTCTGTGATGGAAAAATTAATTTCATGTACATCGTGACCATTACAAGTTCCGTTGGTGATTGCCGTTGAAGAATTCAACTTGATAGCTTCCAGTATTAAATGGGCGTAGCACCGTGGAAGAGCCTCTCTCAACAGGCACTGGTTCCACAAAACTCTCTTATCTACGAACTCCTCCCCATAATTTCTGCTTGAAAATGCGTCTAACCATTTGATGTGTTTTCGATTCTGTTCAAGAGCAAAAAATCCATTAACGTGTACAGGCAGTCCTGAGGTGTAACCCTGTTCGAGAGTGAGAGGTATGAAGCAAAAAATCCTCCCATCTTCTGGTGACATTTCGTAGAAGTCCCTATCACATTTGTCGGGATCCAACAAGGGCATAGCCATGCCGACCCAGGGTAGGTAGTTCAGGTCGGTGTCGCGGTGCAGTTTGTTGAATGTTGCCGACAGCTGCCCACAGCAATGATATTGAGTGACTAGATATTTGTATTGAGATATAACAACTTTTCCTTCGGAGTTATTGATGTAATCTTTTGTTTCTACAGCTAATTTATAGGTTGCCGTAATTGCCTTTTCGGTGATATTTTTCAGTTGGGTCTTTTTTAAAAAATCTAATCTTTTTTGTCTGACGTCTTCAAGACAAAATTTAGGAATAGATATGGAAAATATTAATTTTGGCTCTTTGGTCATTCTATCTCTATCGTAAATTTCTACGCTTTCAAGATATTTTAAAAAAATAGGCAGCAAGTGTGCGTCAGATGTGAAACTATCGATAAGGGCATTCATCTTGTCATGGCTGTATGGTACTTTGGAAAGGTGGGAAGGCATCTGGAGAATAGTTTAAAAAATTTTATAAAAAAGTTTAATTGAATAAACTAAAAACAACTATCAATGTTTAAATTAATTATTCAATGAAATAAGTAAAAGAAAAGTTATCTTATAATAGGAACCTGCCTAAGTGGAAATCTGAACAATGTGCCGTTGTAAAAACCGTTTTGGAAAGTGTTTTCATTGCAGTTGAAAATTCCTAAGTATGGTTCGATTTGATGCTTCATGGTTTCGAGGAGTTCTGGATGTTTCTGAAGATTCCAAGCGTGACTGGATGTGTCGAACAACGTTTGGTGGGGGTCGATGAAGGCCAATTTGTTTCCGCTAAGGACGCTCGGCAGGTCTGGATCGGTTTGGTTGTTTTTTAATTTTTTTTAATTTTATAAATTAAAACAATCTTTTGTGTTATTTTTGTGTTTTAATATAGAATTTTTATTTAAAAAAAAATGAACATTTTATATAAAAATAACTCAGCATGATTTTTCAACGAGCATCGTGAGTTCGATATAATTTAAAAAAGTATAGCAAAACATCTGTCTACCTGTGAGATGAAAAACGGATTTGAATCCCATGCCGAAGTATCCCACTTTGAAAGGATCATTTTGTTTGACACTCTGCGACAGCATCCGCAGTCCTTTCCAATCATCTTCGTCAAAGAGGCCGCTGTTGTATGCGTATAATGCCGGGCCCTGGCCACCAAATTTCGTTCAAATAAATTCCATTCAAATTGAATTACTTTGAAAATTGAATTTTTGAAATAATAATATTTTGAATAGTAAAAATTTAAATTAAATAATATATAGCTATTATTGTTGGTGAATAAATAGATAACTAATTAACTGGTTAATTTTAACAAATTTTGTTTGATCTGCCAGAGGGCAGACGTATTTTCAAAAACTGAATTTATCGTCCATATTATCTTTCTCTGTTTTTTCTCTCTCTTATTTCTCTCTCTCTCTCTTTCTCTCTCTCTCTCTCTCTCTCTTTTCTCATGTCGCACACCACGACAACAGAACATCATGTAATGTAAAATTAACGCAAAAATGCAACAGCAATTGTTTGTAAAGTTGCCAACAAACTCTGCCTAACTAACTAAAAACAGAAAATGTTTTGGCTGATAAAAAAATCATTTACTGAAACAAAAAAATTTGGGAAAACGTTCAACATATGTTAGATAACGTTCTATTAATCAGATCTAAAAAATCGTTTCAATATTTCCTGACTAAAAGTAAAGCAAAACAAATATCTGAGACTTAATTATAGTCTTATAATTAATTGAATGCGCTACTACTTACTAATAACTTCGGTTCAAATTTCTAAAAATAAGAAATAAACTACATCAAAATCTACAGAGAAAAAGTTACAGGAAAAAAAAAACAGAAGACTTGGCCTAGGGAGAGAGCTGTTTTTATAAATTTAAAAAAAAGGTGAGTGGGTATAGAGGAGAAAAATATTAATAGTAAACAAACGTGTGTTGGTAACTTTGGTTTGTTTTTGTTTCTTTCTTTGTTTTTTTTTATTTCAAACAAAGATAAAAACACAAAAAGATTTTGAGTTTTCAATAGAAACGTGTTTGAAAAAAGTGATTACAGTTCAATTGGTTGCTTCAGGTGACGTCATTTCAAATACGGAAAAGAATTATATGGAATAATAATTGCTCATTATTTAGTATTCTCGCCTCATCCATAAATTTATTTTTTACGCATTCATTCATTCATTCATCCATTCATTCATTCGTTCGTTCGTTCGTTCATTCATTCATTCATAATTTGTGCAAAACGAAAAAATACAAATATTATTCCAGTAATGATTTCTTTCATGTGCTGAGCGCTAGGTAGGATTTTAAATTTAATCGTACTTGTGATGTTACACTTACTATCTACTACTACTACTACTGCTGCTGCTTCTACTACTACTGTTGCTACTACCACTACTGCTATTAGTTCTAGTACAACAACAACTACTACTATTACTGCTACTACTGATGCTACATATATACTACTACTAATAATGATAATAACAATAGTACCTGGTATTTAGCCATACCGGGACCGGCCAACTGTCTAGAGTCAGTTGCGTAGACATGTCGGTCGTATAGAAACTTCACCTCGCGCGCTCCAGCGTCTTCAGCGTTCTGCACCAGCTCCTGTTTGTATCCAGTGAGAAAAAAAATCATCGTCGTGATTGTAATTATAATAATTATGATTATAATAATATTGTTATTATTAATTATGGTGATGATAATGTGAATAATAATAAGGATAATACTGCTACTACTGCTGTTGCTACTACTACTACTACTACTACTGCTACAACAACAACTACTACTACTACTACTACTACTACTACTACTATTATTACTAACAATAATAATAATAAAACGTAGAGTAGTTTCACTGGATACCCCAATGCAACTTTGCATACTAAGATCTAGAAATGTGTGGTCTTCGTGAATAAACATTAAATCATCATCTTCTTAAATAACTTATTAAAAGCAAACAATGAAAATAGTATAGCGTTATGTAGACACATATACTCACACTCACACATACACACAGACATTGAACTAATGTTATTTATTTGCAAATACATATGTGCGTGTATTTAGATGTATTTAAAAATTTTGATAGATATAATAGATATACGTATTTATTTATAATCCTATTGGATATAATGTTGGATTTAATGTTAGTTTACTTTTGAAATAGTTTCAAGAATTACAAAATTTTTTATAAGGATAGTATGATATATCATTAGGAGGATAGATATCATTTTTTCTATATCTGATATATATATTTTTATCGCTATCATCCGAGTCATCGAAAGAAGAGTGACTGATAAAATGAATGAACAAATAAAAAATTAATAATAGAATAAATGAATAGAAGAAGAATGCATGAATGAATGAGGAATCAGATGAATAGATGAACAAACAAATGAGAAACTGGATGAACGATCGAACAACGAATGAACGAATGAACGAATGAACGAATAAATGAATGAACGAATAAATGAATGAATGATGAATGAACGATTTTGTTTGAACTGCATACAAACGCCAGGCCAGTCAATAGCAAGTTTAATTTTGAATCACGTGAACAAATACGCACATGTTTTGTAAATATTTATTTAATTCGTATTAAAGTTCAGTAATAATATAAATTTTAACTATAATATTAAAAATATAACTCATTATTTTATATTCGTTGAAAAATTTAAATTTAGAATAAGTTTTCAACAGCAAAACAGCAAGTCATTATTATATTTGTATTATTATTTCCAGCTAGTTATTATTCCCAAATACCTTTAAGATCTGCGTGTCATCAGGGTACTGATCCAAAATCTTCTTGAGTTGTGTGAGTAGGGGTGGCAATATAATACCCTCGTTGAATACTTCTTCTTCCATGTTTGCACCTTCCATCTTCTACCCTCTATACCATTCGCTGTTGAGTTTGCTGGGCTGCTGCTAGGTTCTGCTTTCAGTGAGTTTTTGAAATATGTTTGTTTGTGTGTGTGTTAGTGGGTATGTGTGTTTGGTATGCTTGTTGTTTTATTGTGTCTGAATACAAGTGTGAGTGTGTGTATGTGTGTGATTGTTCAATTTATTAGTTTAATAAGTGTAAAACATTTAAAGAAAATTTCACCGACAATTAAGTTGTTTATTAAACAAATGCCTCGATGAAGAATTAAATTTTCTTTCATTTCTCTACGACCGAACAAATTTTTTCCATTCTCAATGTCACGCATATACTACAGACGAAATGTACTTACTGAAGTAAATGAGTGAATGAACGAATGAAGAAAACAATAAATGAATGAACGAACGAACGAATGAATTAATGAATGAACGAGCAAACGAATGAATGAATAAATAAAAAATAAGCCATCTCAAATGTACGATACACATTAAATCACACAGAAATCAAGCTTGATTTCAAGTTACAACAATAACAACAATAAATGATACTACTAATAATAAATATTAATAATAATAACAAATAACAATAATAATAATAAAGAACAATAATAACAATAACTAAAGCACCGACATCAATAACATTAGCAGTTGAGTGCAAGGCTATATAGTAGACACGTGATTTGAATGTGGTGAAATTAATTGCTGTTTTAATTACCATAGTATCATCTATTGATAGTATTGATGGTAACTGATTGCTTTTATAATCGATATAGTATCTATCTAGTATCTACGATAATTAATTGCTGTCATAACTAATATAGTATCTACCGTTCTCGATATATATCCATTATAACATTCATCTAATGCCCATGTCAAATCATATCATTATTTCTCGATATTATTTCATCATTATTATTATCGTCATTGTATCATCATTATCTTCAAACTTCATGATAGGAGTAGCAACATTAGTAGTAGTAGTTGTTGTAGTAGTAGTAGTAATAGTAGTAGTAGTAGTAATAGTTGTAATAGTAGTAATAGTTGTAGTAGTAGTAGTGGTAGTAGTAGTAGCAGCAACAGCAGCAGTAGTAATAGTGGTTGTAGTAGTAGAATAATGTGTGTGGCGTGTTATAATGAAAGCCAAATAAATCAGAAAGAACTGTTTGGATATTTATCGGGCTATATCTGAAAATTTCATGTTTGTGAAATATACTTTAGTCCAGTTGTGTTCAACTTTTAGCACATTATGTGGTTGTTTTGATGTTGTTGTTGTTGTTTTGATGTTGTTGTTGTTTTGCTGTTGTTTTGTTGTTGACGTTTTTTTTGGTTTGTTGTTGTTGTTTCGGTTAGAAATAGATAAAGAAAAGAAGAAAAACAAATAAAAAAAAAACAAAAAATAGAACAAAGTTAGAAAGTCTGACAGACAGACAAGCAAGCAAACAATCACGTAATAAAACAAAATTTCAGGTAAGATAACAAGGTCATCAAAACAACGCTTGCTATGCGCTGGTGCATGCAGAAATATATACAAACAACATGAAAAACTACTAACACACACCCCCCACACATACACACTCACACACATACACACTCTCACACATACAGATGCACGCACACACAAACAAACCAAAGAAAAAATCAAACACACAACCACGAACAAACTATGATATTTGCACAGACTAACATGAGTGCGTTGTATAAATTATAGACTGACCAGCCTAATGTATGTATGTATGCATGCATGTATCTGTGTATGTATTTATGTATGTATGTATGTGTGTGTATGTATGTATTTATGTATGTATGTGTTTGTGTGTGTGTTTATTTTTGTATGTACATATATATATATTTATACGAAGGCTTAATGCTCTGATCACTCAGCTTATACTAATTTTTCAAATATTATATAGACCTTATAAACCTATACAAAAATGCCGAAGTACCAAATACAATACAGACTTATACATATACAATACGCATAAATACCAAACTATAAACATACATACATACACGCGTGTAATGGTAGAAACAAAGTGATTATTTATATTTATTGCTCGCTCGTCACGCATACAGATTTGATGCATTTTGAAATTTCGGCCAGTGGGTTGTTTGGTTTGATTGCATGCGTATGTGTGTGTGTGTGTGTGTGTGTGTGTGTGTGTGTGTGTGTGTGGTGTAATATTTACGTTATGTTTATCAATGCCAAATGGATCTTGTGTACTCTCAATGTTTTACTCGATGTTTCGTTAATATTAATTATATCACTATTATTATTATTGTTTGTTGTTAATGTTATTATTGTCATTGAATAATGTGTTGTTGTTGTTGCTGCTGCGGTTGTTGTTGTTTTCTGAGTATAATTCAGGTAATAGAATATTATTTAGCTATCTGAAAATGCGATCTTTTTGTTATTCAAGTTTATTACCTTGGCTGGTTGGTTAGGCGAGGTAGTAGTAGCACTGAAATTGTTTGATGTAAGGTGGTGGATATGATTTAAAATATATATACGGTTTCTTATCGCTAGACGGCATCATAGTCATTATCGCTGACGTCATAATCGTTTATAATTACCATGATCATCATTTGTTTTCATCATAATAATCATAATTATTGGTTATAATTATAATTAATAACGCCATTTTTTTTATTTCTACATTTCAAAATTCAGTCATCTTAATTATACTTAATAAAATTTTTCCGAAACATCAATATTAATTGATGTCATTTATGTCATCGTCATCATCATCGTCTTCGTCATCATCATTGTCGTCGTCGTCATCATCACCATCATCATCGTCGTCATCATCGCGAATGACAACCGTAGAATGTGACCCGTAGAATAAACAAATCAATTACGAATATAACCGACACCGATTAAACACGAGTTGTAAAATTGTCGTCATCGAATGAACCGAACCGATTACCGATTGTAACGGTTATTATCAATTTATTTATATTACTTTTTATTATTATTATTGTTTTTGTTGTTATTATTATTTAAGAATGAACAGTTTATTTGAGTGTCTCATTTGATTTGTTGTGTTGGGAAAAGAAAAGAAAACTACATAGGCATACAAATAAGTAGATGAATAATGAAATAGTGTGAATGAATGATTGAAAAAATGAATAGATGAATAAATGAATGAATGAATAAATGAATGAACAATTGAAAGAAAAACAAACAAATGAGTAAATGAATGATTGGTTGAATGTGTGAAGAACCGAATGAAATATCAATTGATTGACTGAATTATCGATTTACTGACTGACTAACTGAATGAATGAATGAATGAATGATTGAATGAATGAACGAACGAACGATCGACGAATGAATGAATGAATGAATGAACAAATGAATAAGCAAATATAACAGCACGATTGGATGAATGTTTCAATAAAAAAAAACAGACAGATAGAAAAATAATTGACAGAGTTAACGAATAACAGAGCGAATGAATGAATAATCGAATGCATACAACACGACTTATAACAAATCATTAACAACTTAGGAAATATAAAAAATACAGAGAGAGAGAAAGAGAGAGAGAGAGAGAGAGAGAGAGAAAGAGAGAGAGGAGAGAGAGAGAGAGAGAAGGAGAGAGAAAGAGAGTTGTAGAGGTATATTTATATACATATATAACAGTACCTAACTCATATAGCTAAACACAATGAGTGATTTATACATTGTTATATTATATTACCAAGTAAATACTGTTATTATTATTATTATTTATCATCATTATTATTTTCTATTATTATTATTATACTTTTTATTATTATTATAATTATTATGTTATTATTATTATTCTTATCGCGCAAAATTCTTTGATGCGTGCCTCGCTATAGAGAAATGCTTTGAATGGATGACGAGACGACGACGAAGAAGAAGATAATGATGACGATGATGATGATGGTGACGATGATGATGATGGTGGTGATGATGACGATGATGATGGTGACGATGATGATGATGGTGACGATGATGATGATGGTGGTGACGATGATGATGATGATTTAGATAATTATGACGAAAGTATATATATATATATATATGAATAAAATATGAATAAAACAGTAATTGAGCCTATGATAATAATTGTTAAAATTGTTAGAATGATTATTAGACTATGATGACGATACTGAATAAGAATAATAATAATAATAAAATAAAAATTATAATAATAATAATAATAAATGAGCAATCAATAAAAGGAGTGTTCTAAGTAATGGTGATTGACTAATTTGACTATGTATAATTGACACGGTTTATAAGTTATGAGTGTGGGAATTTTAAGCAAACTCACACGTAAACACAGACACACATACATACACAAAGACACAAACACACATACATATATACACAGTAAAAACAATAGCAGCTGTAACAACAACAAAAACAACCAAAACAACAATAACAAAATAACGGTTGTGATAATAACAATAAACAAACTTGATTAGAGCGGTATGGTAAACAGACATTTCCGCCGTTCAGATATTAGAAAATAAAAAAATAAAACAACATATAAGCATACAACGGTAAACATACAAACATACAAACATACATAAATCTACACTCGCAAACATATGAACATACACATAGAAACATAAAAATACAACCAACACTTAGTGTTTGTGTGTGTGCGTGCCATAGATCATTCTGTTGTTGTTGTTGTTGTTTTAATTTTACTAAAAATGACATCAACGACAAATATCCGACTTTAAAATAACATTACATTACATTAAGTGCGTTTCTGTAATGTGATTTTGTTGCCTATATTAATGTTTTGTGGTGTGGTGTTAATGTGATGTGGCTTTGAGTTAGTGTATGTGTGTGTGTGTATGTGAGTGTGTGTGTGCGAGTGTGTGTGTGTGTGAGTTAACGTTTGTTGTTAATTTGTTATAACATTTAGTGTGTTTGTGTTGTTGTAAGTTAATGTTTTGTAGTTAATGTGATGCTGTGGTATAATAAATGTTGATAATGAGTATTTTGGTAGTTAGTTTTCTGCTAATGTGTTGGTGTTAATATGTGCAATGCTAAATACGCTGTTGATGTCGTTTGTTAACGACTTGCAAACTGATATATCTAATGGTATCATCATACAGCTTCGCTATCGTTTCCTTGTTAATGTAATTGCAATTCGTGACGCCGTATGATCTGATGTTATTGTAACTTATATTGATGTAATCTGTCTTACTGTTACTGTAGTTTATGTATTAACAATACAGATTGAGAAAAAACATACACTAGCATATTAATTAAATTTTAATTTTCGTTGAAAACACGTCTTTAATTTTATTATAAGTCATTTCTTTCATTCAAATATAAAATAAGATGAATTACAAATAAAATTAGACATGAAAAACCGTCAAATTGTAACACAAATAAACGAACTAACTTTTTAATTATAATCCAGAAAAGCATATAAGACGATTTCTATGATTTTCTATGAAATAAAAACCTAAATAAATGAATAATCGTAATTTTACTTATTCATACAAACTCAAAATTACTACAACAATTAGATAACTCTTCTGCCGAAATTAAAATGAAATAGAAGAGCTTTTTTTATGTGCTAACGTGAACTATGTTGTATAGAGTCAATTCATACTTTCATAATTTTACGATCGATATTACATCAGTTGATACTGTTTGATATCTATCAAATTATATTATATCTATTAGATGGTATATCTGTTACATCTAGTATATCCAATATATACCTATAAGATCTTTTATATCTTGTTACAGATAATCGAATTGTGAATTGTGAATATTAATTTCTAATTTTTCAAACCAACGTGGTATCTTTTTAGAGATTTCGTTAGAGAACTATTTAGAAAAAAAATGAAAGAAAAAACTAGAAAATGGAAAAAACATACAGAAAAACTTGAGAGAGATCACCAAAAATGCGCTATCAGTGATGAATAAAATTTTGAATTTTCAACCCGCATTTCGTCAATATATATACCTCTACTAGCAAACAAACAACACAACTCACAAGTCCTATCATTCTGCCTACCTACCTAACTACCTACCTACCTACATTTCATGCTTTGCCAGCGGAAACATGCATACATTCATATATAACAATACAATAAAATGCATTGTATGGCTATATACAATGACTGAATGACATATATGTATATGTATGAATATTCTGTATATTATCCGAATCTGGCACACTGTTTGCAATATATATATATATATATATATATATATATATATACATTGCATTATATAAATATATATATATATAGAGAGAGAGAGAGAGAGAGAAAGAGAGAGAGAGAGAGATATTATTTCTGTATATAAGCTTATTCGTAATACCTACTAGCCAGAACAATGCATCAATCATCAATATGTATAATATGTATGGTATACCACGCATATATCTTATATGAAGAAAATCTTATGCATAGATATAAATACATGAATATAAATGTATATGTATGTAAAGACATATATATATATATATATATATATATATATATATATATATATATATATATATATATATATATATATATATTAATAATTTTGATAAATATAAATAT
>NW_008705295.1:716204-731499 GCF_000326865.2 Helobdella robusta | reverse complement strand
ACACACACATGCAATCTGATAGTTCACCACACCCAAACTAGCACAGATCTATTTTATGATGCTGCAATTTGAAAGTGTAATAAAATCTTAACACAACGCTGTTGGATGGTAGGAACATTTAAGAGAAAAAAAATGACATCACCGTAATCGACTCGGCGAATGATGAAAAGGATGATAAAGTGATAAGGACCTAACATCTCTTAAGTGTATCATAGTTGATTAAAAAGATACAAAAGCACATTTATCATCATTATCATCCATATTATTATTATTATTGTTGGATAATCATAATTTAGTTATTTATACCGAATTAAAAAATACATACAAAGCAAGACAAAAAGAAGTAATTTACGTACAAACCTTCTGCCTCATTCATTAACTGCACACCACCATATTCCAGAGATCAGGCAAATTGAGTTTAAGTAATTATGCACATGAATGGATTGACGATTGTGATCAATGGAAATAAAAAAATGGATGAATGAATGATGGATAGATAGACGGACGGATGGATAGAGGAATGGATGGATAAGATAGAAGCAAAAGGGATAAGTAAAGGAACGAATGAAGTTGAACGAATTAAATTGATAAACAATGAATGAATGGATAGATGGATAGACCGATTGGTAGATGGATAGAAAGATGGATAAATAAATGGATAGATAGATAGATGAAAAAGTAAATGAATGAATCCAAGAAATGCACCAAAATTAGGACGCGAATAAAGATGAGATTTTATCCAAGTACAGTACTGTTATATTGCTTTATTCTTATTTTAGGTTGGGTCGATAACTTTTTACCAATTTGGTTTTACCATCTTGAAAACTGTTTTGAAGAAAAATACCTTTCATACGTAATTACTAAATTTAATAGATGTAATTAATGATTTAATAAAATGCAACAAAAATTAGCACTACATATATCTGTATGTCTTTGTTTGCATCGTTGTTGTTATTATTATTGTTGTTTACACGAATTTTTTCTCATTTTTTTTGTTGTATAAGTATATTTTCATAAAAAATATTCATAATTATATTAATAATAAATAATAATAATAATAATCAGGCCCTGGAAGAGACTACTTCTTCTTATTATTATTATTGTTGTTGTTCAAAATTACGATAAAAATGTTTCCATACAAATAAATATGAAAAATCAAGCCTAAAAATGTGTTTAAATTAAATGTATTCCAACATTGATAAAAACAATTTAATAAACATAGATTAATTAATAATAATAAAATAATAATAATTATATATCATAAATAAATATTATAGATTGTACAGTTTAACACGAATTGTTAACAATTTCAACGAAACTTTTTTCTCCTTTACACACAAAGACAGATATATATATATAAATTGTAGTTGTATGTATGTATGTATTGTATATACCTACAACTGATCCTTCGTGATATAATTAGTTAGTGCGAGTACTTCAATTTCAGACCCCTCTCTCTCCTCATATGTTGAAGTGCATACACTTGCCTTTATAATAATAACAAAGATGATGACGACGACGATGATGAAGGTAATAATAATAATAATAATAGCAATAATAATAATAATAATAATAACGGTGTTACTACTACCACTACTACTACTAGCTATGTCACAGCGGCTACTGTGGCTACTACTGTGGCTGCTGTTGCTACTGCTTCTGCTACCACTACTAATACTGTTACTGCAGATACTATTATTGCTACGGTTACACTTATTTTTACTATTTTTACTATTAGTACCAGTAATAACTGTAATACTAACAAGAAAATAATAATCACGTCACGATGAGAATAACGATGATGAGTGAGTTAATGATATTAAAAATATTATTAGACAGCTGTTTGTGTGTGCGTATGTGCGTGTGCGTGCGTGCGTGTGTGTGTGTGTGTGTGTGTGTGTGTGTGCACGATTAAACAGCAAATTATTTCTTTGATAACATTCGTTAATTGGACTTACTAAATATTGGATATAAATAATTACACAAACTAAGTGAAAGAAAAAGAGAGAAAGAGAGAGAGAGAGAGAGAGAGGGGGGGGGGGGGGAGAGAGATCAAATTGGATACACTGATTAAAAATGATAAATTGGTAAAATGTTGACTACAAAAACTACTATTTATAAATATAATAATTAATACTTTAATTTTGGAAAATAGTGTAAAAAAATTGAAACTAGAATTCTCGAAAAGGAAAGATAAATGTTGTAATGGTAAAGTGTGGGGCCATGCTATTGCAGTGATCCTACCCGTCTATCATCACAAGCGCAAACAAGCAGAGTTGTTGATGCTTTTGAAAAAAAATTGAAGAATCGTAATAAATAAAGATTTGCCTGGATGCTATACAACGATGATAATTACATGAGAATGATTGATAATGAACCATACGTGAAGGAGACAGTTTTGTCTGTTTGATGTATTTTTAATTTTTATTACGAAAATACAAGTCTGGAAAATAACGTCCTCATACATGAACACACATAGGCCTACCGACACATATACACACACACACACACGCAGACATTTCGGACAAGATGTTTTTTCGAAATGCCCATCCTGCCCAGTCAGTAGTTAATGAAGATGCAAAGAACTTA
Organism: Helobdella robusta; assembly: GCF_000326865.2. NCBI lineage: Eukaryota > Metazoa > Annelida > Clitellata > Rhynchobdellida > Glossiphoniidae > Helobdella > Helobdella robusta. The sequence goes on along the minus strand of NW_008705295.1, from coordinate 728,910 downwards.
TTTTTCGAGTGTGCCCATTTCAACATTTTTAGAGAAAATTTGGAAACTGTCATCCAACAGAATATCTAGCCGGAGAACATAGTGAAAGCTTAAGCTATGCTCAAAATGATGAAAACTTGCTTGTGCTATGACGCCTGTGACGTTCTCCATAATTGGCGAAGAAATGAAGGGCAAAGAGCAAATAATCAAAGAGAAAAGGTAGGTATTCAGATGTTGTGCCCCCAAAAACTGGAGGAATAGCATGTTTATATGATTTCCCCTCCCCGTGTAGTAATGCCTAACGGAGGATCAGCGGGGGAAGCAGGGATCAGATGTCGAAGATGTTTTTAGTCGATATGGGATCTTTTTGAGTCCGACATATCCAGGAAATGTAGCCTGGAATGCATGAAGCATCAAAGAAAAACACACACACACACATATACTAACACATACATATAAAGGGTATATATATATACATACATATAACTTTTGTACTTTGGTGAGCCGACGAGGAACATACACATACTAAAAAATCTGATCAAACAAGAAACCGATGTTTACGTACGTGTTTTTGTATATACACGTTAACATGTTGTGTGTGTGTGTGTGTGTGTGTGTGTGTTTATTCTTGTTTGTTTGTAATGCATTTTTTTTGCACGGTTAAAAACTCCATGTTCGGTTATGAAGGACCCATTATAACAATAAAAAATTAATTCAATTTTAAATATTTTCTAGAACGAAATATGGCAATAAGTTGTAGCCATCAAAGATTTGCCGAGTGAAAGATTCGGTTTTGAGATCGATGACGGTCGTTTCCAGCATGTAAAAACAGTGCACGCTATGTTATCATTTCCGCTAGGTCAGTTACAAAAGCATCATAATTCAGGATATTTGTGTCCAGGAAATCTTAACGTAGTCAGAGCCCTAGTATGCTCACGGTTCTGGTGAAACCTTTTTTTTAGGAATATATACGAAGTTCTAACATTTATCTAATGTGTGAGCACTTATGTTTTGTTAGTCTATCTTCACCTCGTTGCCTTTTATACTATTATATATTTGACGTACTGCAGCACCATCACAACATCAACATCACCATCATTTTTCTTTCTCTCTTTCTTTTTCTCTTTTCTCTCTTTTCTCTCTCTCTCTCTTTCTCTCTTTCTTTATCTATTTCATCTATCGCCCTAACTCCCCACCAATGATTTTCATTCACTATCTACTTGTACATTTAAATCGGTTCTCGTGCAGTTGGCTTGTGAATTGTGCTACATGCACATATATTAATTTATATAGAATACAGTTATATTCTATATATATGGCTAAATGATAGATACATCTAATTCATATATATATATAGAGTATATCTATATACATATATAGAGTATGATATATTTATTCTATATATATATATATATATATATATATATATATATATATATATATATATATATATATATATATATATATATATATATGATCTAATTTAATGTTTAAAGTTCTCTTCTAATAATGTCTGTGATATTTTTTAGATGAAATTCCAGTTGTTTGTTTAATGATTAGCGATTTTAAATTTTCAAATGTAGGTTTAAATGTAGGTTTAAATAAATCTTTAACAAGTATTTCATATGGGCTTTGAAAATGTAGAATAATATTACCGAATTTAGAAAATTATTTTATCTATGTTATTTAAAATTATATCTACTCCTGCCATCTGTCTTGCTTGATGGTCACCGTAGCATTTTTCATTTGCGAGCGATGTTTAGAATTTAAATGGCGGTTGTGACGAAAGTTTTTGACATTTTAACTCGAAAATTGCAAAAATTACAGTTTGATCAAGAAATCGACGAAAATTCCTCATCATCGTTGTATGATTACATTTTAAATGAGACCGAATCGAAAGATATCCGTGAGTTTACTTTTTTTAAATTTAAATGTTAATTTTTTTAGTGTTGCTTTCCTGTTTACTTAATAACACGGCCCATATTATTTTTTCCTCAACAATGAAAACTTGTTTATTTTTGTTTTAAACATTCTCCTCTTACATATAATACGTAATATTTTTAATTAATTTCTTTCAAAATTTAATTTTCTTATTAGGCAAGACCAATTTTTTCTTGTTTTTTCAATAAATTGAAACTTTCTAACTACTCCTATCTTGGTTAAATAAAATTATGTTTTAGTTTGATTGAATTCATAAATTTTCTATCTCAAGTTTGTTTTTTTTTATTTAGTCTTTAAAATAAATTTTAACTTTTCCAAAATAAGGTTTTAATTAAATAAAATAAAGTTTTAAATATCGTTATTTTATATAAGTAAAATTTCAAAAAATCATTTCTTTCTACTATCTTATCTTGTTGCCTATATTAAAACAACTGGGATAGAAAATAATATGTTGGTAGTTAAATTTGTTAAATTTTTTTTTAATATTTGTCAAAACAAAGGACCTATTGAGGTACCTCAATCTCAGATGATGGAGTTAGAACTGCTGGATAAGAAGATTAGACGACTTAATCTTAAACTCAAAAAGGTTTGTTTCATTGGGCTAACTTAACATGTCTATTAATAATAATTAATCGTTATTGACATTACAGTTTTAAGAATTATAAAGACATTTTAGAAATTAATTTTGATAAATATATATTTTTTTTTCATAAGTTTATTTACACTAATTCCTAATTTTAAAAACAACAGCACAACATCTACTTGCACATATTTGACCATACCGACATTCACTATGGACCTACATTAGGCAAAGGTGGGGAGGGAATTGTCCAGAAATGTACTGTTAGGTTAGTAGCATTTTACAAAATGATCTCTATTTATTTTTATAAATATTTTAATTATTATAATTAATTAGTTATTAGTGAGTGTTTATAATTATAAATATAAATAAATATCTGCTACCAGATAACATTAGAGATAGTATTATATTAAAATGCATAGTTGAAGTTATAAATTTTATACTTAATGAACTTACTTACTGCTGTTTCAGATGAGACAAAATATTTGATGAAGTAACAGCTAATCTTATTTTTTATTCATCTAATTAATAATTAATTAATTAATTATAATTATGATGATTATCACCACCGCCATCATAACAGGTATAATGAGTTGCTGGTAGATGCTGCCGTCAAAACTGTCCTGAATAACACTGACGACGGCCTGGAGATTACATTTGATGAAATTGAAATGCTTTGGTGAGACGACGACGACGATGATTCATTCAAGATTTTATACATTAAATGAATTTTTGAAAAATGAATTTTCATAAATTTTTAATTATTCATCTTGACGGCCCTGTCCTTTTGTCTGACATATCTTGTCATTTTGTAATTGAACCAGTTATAAATTGACTTAATCTAATTAGTATAATATTAATGAAATATGTAACATTATCTCATTGCTGTTGCATGCAGGGATTGAGAATGATGACAGATAGCTGTCACGTGCTAAACCATAACCAGTCATAAATTTATAATAAATTCTCTTACATTCTTTTTAAATTCTGCCTAACCAGCTTAGCCCACGATCCGATAATGACGACAACGATAAAAGTTTACGGGGTGGCAGCGGTACCGGACAGAGAGGACCCAACACATGGCCATTTGGTCATTATCATGGAGGCAGGAATCAAGAACGCCCTACAACTCTATCAAGACGAAACCATTCCCTTCCACGTTACTCTCGATCTCTGGCATAGGCTGGCTGTCTCCCTACACTGCATACACAAGAAGAATATTATCCACCAGGATTTGAAACCTGAGAATGTCCTCATCACCGGGGTATGTTCTATGATGAGCTTTTAAGATTTTTTTTTGTCTCTGTATTTAGAGTTGATTGCTGATTATGAGGACTGTTAGCTGTTTTCTTGTAAAGTAGAACTAACTTTATTCATTATGTTATTATGAAAAACGTAGTTATTCCGTGATCATTATGGTATTTTGGAGCGTCTGGAGGCCAAAGTTATCGACCTTGGCATGGCGAGATTAGTTGAAGGCGGCAAGGTAGTCACAGAAGATGTCCTTGGTACCACTGGGTACCATTCTCCCGAGGTTCTCTTCGATGAAACTTATGACTTCAAGGCTGACGTGTTCGTTCTTGGGATAACATTTTGCGTCATGGTTAGTTTTTTATGTGTGTGTGTTTAAATATCTCTCTGTGCATGTGTGTGCGCTTCAGTGTTGTTTCTACATGTTTTGCTTCTACATGTTTTGTGAGGTCTTTCAATGTCTTATCGTATACTTTGATGCCTGGGTTTCGTCTGTTTCTTGTTTTTAAAAAATTTTTTGAATAAAAAAATGTAGTTGTGAATTTTCAGAGAATAGTTTCAAGTGTCTTTTGAAAATGAATTCAAGTATTCTTGAGACAAATCAATTTTTGGCCTGTTGGTCTGAATGAAAAACTTGGTTCCATGGCTAGCCAACCCTATTTAACTCAACCCCATTTAAGCCAACCCCCTCCAACTCGACCCACATGCAAGTCAGCCCACATCCAACTCAACCCACATGCAAGTCAGACCACATTCAACTCAACCCCATGCATCTCAACCTCATTAATCTCAAACTCATTTAACTTATACCTCATTTAATTAGACCCTCATTAAACTGAACCCTTATGCAACCAAACCTTTGTTTAGGTCAACCCACATTTAACTTGTCCCAAATTTTACTGAACAAACAATTATCCCAACCTTTATCTTAACCCAAGGCTTGGATCTGAACCCAATCACATCTTGTCTAAAATTAAATCCAGAATCCTCAGCTCTACATTTTTAAAATGTCATTGAAGGCCTAACACCTCTTTTCTGTTTGTGTCTAAACAATTAATGCAACATTTATACAGTACAAAAATATGGCAAAAAAAGAAAGATGGGAGATATCACAAGATTAAAACTTCTTTATTTCCATAAATATTCTTTGCATATTTAAAAAGTTTAATGAAGCTCTTATTCTAAATTGTTCATGTAATTTAACAAAATTTCTTTTAAAAGTATTCTCAATTTTTAACTTTATGAAACAACTTCTCCTTGTTCTCCACAAAGTTAAAACAGTAAATATTTACGTGTAAGTTCCTCCAATCAATTAAAAACCATACTATTCTTTTTTACGTGACTTATTCTTTGGGGAAAAAATTAGCTTACTTGAAGATGGGCAATTTGTATCAGATATCTTAGTTTATCTGACTCTGTTCCATATCCTTGGACTTTGGCAGATAATTTTTCAGCAAGGGCTTTATACTTGTTCCTGGTTGTCTCAATTCCATTCCTTGCTTGAACAACAACTAATCTTTGGACTCCAATGTCATTCTTGATCCCTTGAAACAATTTCCAGACTCCAGGATGATGACAAGAAAACATTGCATTCAGTGCATGATGATAGCCTTTGGAAGCATTTGTTGTTTTTGGAGCACAGGCTAGTGCATCGTTTGTACGATTCCAAAGCTCTGGGGGAAATCTTGGAGGGGTTCTTCGGTTACGCATTTGAATTCCCCTTATGTAAGTTTGGTCAACATAAGCTAAAAGTGCTGTCAGTTCGTCACCATCTGGAAACTGTTGGCAAAGCAGCTCAAAAACATCAGTCAGCTCATTGAGTGGTACAAATGCCAAGGAACACAAACTCTTTATGAGCATATTGAGGTGTGCGTCTCTCTCATATTCCCCTTTCAAGCCTAAAGATTGAACCTTTCGCAGTATACTTTGACAGAAGTGAAAAAAACATCCTGATATATGTGCATTTGGAATCTCATGCCTAAAAGCGTTTATCGCAGCTAACTCAAAATCCAGTAATATTTGGTTTGGATTGGCAAGGGGGGCAAGCTGCTTAAGATATTGAATCATTCGTTCATAGGTATCCTCTGTTTTGTCAGGTAAAAGAAAATAAAGACATGGAGGGTAAGAACTACCAACTTTTGCATGAACTGTATAAAGTTGAAAAAACAATGAAGGAACACATTTAAATGTGCCATCAACAAGAAACAGTTCAGATGAATCAAGGTATCTGATCATTTCTCTATCGCCTAGCACCAAAATTCGTTTGTTATCATTTTCTCCTGAATCTAAAAGAACAAGATCAGTAAATTCTTGAAGAATTGGAAAAGATGAAGGCTGTGGTTCTCTTTGATCAAAATTATTCTTCTTCCGCTCTCTTCTAATAGTTCCTTCAATGGAGCTCTTTTGGGGCAATCTTGCCATAACATCCTCATTCAGGCCTCTCATTTGTTCTGCAAGGACATTTCTAGTCGAGGCATTTGAACTAGTTGCAGCATCTTTGATGTCAGACATGACTTTATTCTTTTGAGTATTCAAAGGATCACCAGGATGTTCATGATCGTTAGGTTGTTTTACAATTTGTTGACCTTTGGTAGTTAACGTAACATGGCATTTTAATGAAAAATATTTTCGACATCTCCAAACAATAGAGCCATCTTGGTTAGACCTTTTGTAAAGGTACTCATGACCATTGTATGCAAGAACGTTTCCACCTTGGTGTGATTTGTACATGGAATATTGAGCCATTCTTTGATTTTGAGAATCTGTTTGGATTTTAAAAATAAAATCTTTTATTTTTACAAAAAAATCTACTTTTGTTTATATATTTAAGAAATAAACGATTAAAGAAATAAATATTTTTTCTTACAAAACTTGTTACAACTTTTTAAATAAATAATGACTCAAACAATGAGAAAAAGCTAAATAAATGTTTACTGTATGGAATAGTAATTTTTAAGTTAATTTTAATTATGCATGTGTAATTTTGACAATTGTCAAATCTGCTTTGATCTATGACTCAAGATTCATGTGTGCATATATACAGTACAAACATTATTTTTCACAGCTAATACTAAGGTCTCATTAGATTTTTTAGAAATTTTTTTTAAAAAAATGAAATGAACTATTGAAATATTTACTTACCAAGTCTTTTAAATGAAACAACTTTTGTTTGGCTAAGATTGATGTTCCAAAAATTCTCAACCCAATTCAGAGAGAGACAAAATGCTACTGCATTAAAATCACAATTGCTTAGCTGAGAATTGAGAAGGCTTTACGGGATTTGTAGTCAAACAGGAGAAACCAGTATGGAATAATTCCTCAGGAACGAGAAGCAAGGATGAGCAAAAGAGACAAAAACCAATTTTTGATTATTAACTGAAACCTTTTTTTCTACCCAAAATCGATAAATTTTATACCAGTACAGATAAGTTAAAACACGTCACATGGTTCAATGGACTGGGAAAATTAACAGTGGATTTTTTACTCTTTGAGTTGAGCTAGACAATGGTTGAGCTAAACAAAGGTTTGGTTGCATAAGGGTTCAGTTTAATGAGGGTCTAATTAAATGAGGTATAAGTTAAATGGGGTTGAGTTGAATGGGGTTGGATTGATTAAGGTAAAATTGAAGGTGGGTTGAGTTGCATGTGGTCTGACTTGCATGTGGGTTGAGTTGCATGTGGTCTGACTTACGTGTGGGTTGAGTTGGATGTGGGTCGAGTTGGAGGGGGTTGGCTTAAATGGGGTTGAGTTAAATAGGGTTGGCTAGCCTGGTCACCGAAAAACTTATCATCTATTTGCTTATCTCTGTAAACGATGTTCATATTTTCAAAATTCCTCATTGCGAATCATGCAGCTGCTAAACCAGCTGACACTGAGGACAGCACCTCTGCAGGCATTCCTGAAGCGTGTGCACGAAGCCAAGGAGAGGGGCTTGGTGGGCCAGAGTTTGTTCTTCTCAGTCATTCAACCACTCATTGATAAGGATATCTGCTTGCCTACTGTTATCAGTGAAATGATATGGTTGGTTGTGGTGGTAGTGTGCTTGTGCTGGTTGGCTCGTGAATGGTTTCTTCATTTGGTTGTTGTGGCTGCTGTTGAATTGTTGGCTTTTGAGGTTTGTTGATCAGGGTTGTACGGCATTTCTATGTCTTTTGTATTGTTTTGAGTGATATTGTTAGTTGTGAATTTTTGCAAAACGTTTGCAAAAAAGTATGGTAACTTTGATTTCATCTTAAAACTAAATGTGGCTAACGCTAATTTTGTCCACTGTTGCAGTAAAATGTTGGAGCGTGTAGATAGACGCAACATCAGCTTGTTGGAGGTTGCTGCAACATGTCAGAAAGAATCTCTTAATGCCAGACAACATCCAAACAACAACCACACTAAACCACGAAATAGTCACGTAAGTCTCAACTACAACTTTATGATTAGAATTTTCTACATAGTATTTTGTTAAATTAACTCTCTTGTTAATCAATTTTTTGAGCGTTATAGTAGCAACCAGTATAAACAACTTTTTCCAATTTCGCTGACAAAAATTTCGAAATTTCCAAACTTGCAATTCAGGATTCGGGCATTGACAGCTGTGAATTCAAGCCTCGAAGAAGAACAAAGAAGGATGACGGGAATGAAGATGAAGATGAAATGGAGGAGAATGCCGATGATGCTAATGATGGTGATGACGACAACGACGATACACTTGTTCAAGTACCCAATCCGCATAATTTAAGAAGGAACAGAAAGAAGAAAAGCTTAGACTTGCCAGGCGAGCAGAACCAACCTAACAATAAAACTAGACAGCAACAAAATACTCACAACAACACCAGCACGGACACAACAACATCTTTATTAAAACATCCAAAAAATGCGGCCACACATGCTGCTGAAACACATGCAACGAGAAACAACAGACAAAGAGGTCGGCTGTCTATGGCTGCTAGCAGACAGCAACCATCACCTATCAAAAGAGCTACAAGAACCGCCAAAACAGCAGCTAAATCGACGTCAGTAACGCCTGCACGCAAAACAGCATCAACGAACAACAATGACGTCACTGACGACGTCACCGGCAACAACGCGTCACCAGTCTGCAAGAGACTTCGTAGCTGCGCGAAGAGAGTCAGAGGGATGAATCCCAACAATGATGGAGATGATGATGATGAGGATGATGATGATGAGGATGATGATGGAGAGAACGAGGATGGTGGAGGTGCTCACATGAAGAGAAGAAAGAGAATGAGGAAAACTAGGGCGTACTGATCAATGAATTGCATTCTAATTGTAAACATAATTTAATTTTATTTATTAATAATTATAAGGATAATTATTATTTTGTTTTGTGTCACAAAAATTCTTCTGAAATGTAAATTCTTGAGCCATCTACTGATTAGAACCGACTGACTGTGACTGGCTGATGAAGTGATGATATTTAATAGTCTTCTTGCATCTACTCTATTTATTTGCTGTCTATAATTTTTCATCTATCATCATCATATTATTTTTATTATTATTTTTTAATATACTTTAACTCTTAGTTATTCCTCAAATTCTAGTTTTTAAAAACACGAAAAGAATGTGAAAAATTGACAAACCTTCATTAACAAGCACACGCATTTTATACTTGTTCGTTCGTTTAGACTCGTTACCTAAAAGACAGTTTCGTAAAAATTGATCATATTAAATAGAAAGGTGTTATCAATTTTTTAACATATTTTTTGCTTTTTGTGTGTTCGAATGCGTGTGTATTCGTGTGCGTGCGTGTGTGTGTGTGTGTGTGGTGTAAGCTAAACCCAAGGTTCGAAATGAAACTTAACTATAGAAAAAAATGCTGATTTGATTATAAACGACATATGTTCAACAATTTTATTCCATTATATAACTAGAACAGTATATGAATACTTTAGTTATTCATTTTCAATTTATATTTTAATTGAGTAAATATCATTAAATAACTTTTTTTAATGTCTTTAGATAGTTTCATTTTTCAGGATTTAAGTGATTTTAAATGGAAAGATGTTATATTATGCGTAATAGTGGGTATGTACATTTTAGTTTCTAAAGTATTTTATTCTACTCTGCCTGTATATGTTTTATTATTATTTATTTATGTTATTATTTTTTATTTATATTGTTATTATTATTATTATTTTCACATTTGTTTGTTAGTTTCACACGTGTGTATATAAATATATAAAAAAAATTTCTTCGTAATGTATGTTAGTTCATTGTCGTTGGTAATAGTGACAATAGAAAATAAATGTTTAAAACATTATATAGTGATGTAAGATAAGTCATATATATATCTATATCTATTCATATGTATATACATATGTAAATGTATATTGTTTACTGGTAAATGCTGTACGCGTGTACGTATATGTACGTACACTTGAAATATACACTTCAAATGTACACCATCAGTATAGTACTAGCATTACACTGCATCATCTGAAATAGTAGTACATATGTACATTATTAGGTATTAATTTAATTAAATTTAATATATCTCTATAGATATGTATGGAAGGGTGCGTTTGTGTGTGTTTGTGTGTGTGTATGAATATATATACATTACACATCTACTATATGTGAAAAAAGGTTTTATGTATAATGTTGTGGATTTGTATATGTACTACAAATTTTATTATTCTCTTGAACCTGGATGCTAATTCTATTTTCAATAAATTGAACGATTTCCAGAAAAATCTAATGAAGAAAATTGAAAAGATAATCTTTAAATTGGTTAAGGCCAACAATTCGGTAGAATTCATACAATACTGTTTAAAAGATGGTCTCCTTCCAACACACATACACACACAACACTTATGTATATATATATATATATATATATATATATATATATATATATATATATATATATGATTTTGATAGTTGAGTGACAGATAAACTAACATACATACTTTACAATTGAACATTTGCAATTGTATTTATAACTTATTATCGTTATATAACGTTTCTTTCTGAATGTTTGCGAATGTTTGGAAGAAACCGGCGTCTACTTGTGTTTTTTTTTTTTTTTTTGTCTTTTTCATTTCTGCATTGGTTGAATAATAAAAATTACATGAAATTTCGTTACATTAGACTAGTTTTTAAACAAAATTTTGAATTTCCATTTAATTTATTCCTCATTTAATATAAATTATTTATTAAATAATGTTATATATAAATAAACCAATTTGGATTATACAATATAGAGAAGAGGTAGAAAAGAGGTAGAGATTGACAGAAAACAATGGATATCTAGTGCCAACTATCAAATCAATTAATCTTCGTTTTGCGTCCAGAGACCCGGTTTCCCGAGGTAGGACGTAATATATATCAACTAATATATATCAGTTAAATAAGCATGATAAACTAGAGAAGTAGGCTATGCGTAGATACAAATTCATCAATTAAGTGTTCTTCAGTGTGACGTGTGTGGGTATAATGTGATTGAGATGACTCGATCTTCAAATGATGTTCTCATCTATGACAAACTCGTCTTTAAAACGTTTTTTAGGGGAAAAATATTAAAGATTTGTATTATTTCTGGCCAATTGTTGAAAAAGGTTATTAGGTTGTTATTATCTAATTTTTTCTCATAATTTTTTTTCTTTTTCTTTTCTTCATTGTTTTGTAACATTTTAATTTACTTTGTGCTTGATTGACAGATTTATCATTTTCTGTAACTTACTTGATTTGATTATTTTTGTTTGATTTTTGTTTTTGACCATACAAGCCTACTGTAGGCTTCTGGTCCAAGGTCTTAGAAATAAATAAATAAATAAATAAATTGTTCCGTATGTAAAGTTAGAAGAATAAGGTAGAAGATGACAAAGTAAGGCTATGTTGACGTAGTTTTCAGGATCATCTTGACTTTTTTTTGTATAATCCGTACATTTCATTAAAGAATTTTTGAAAAGTTCCACGAATTGGGCGCAAAAATAAAATTTAATAATCAGTGTATATCCGACCTCTAGTGTAAAGTGTACATTCAACGGTTTTTCACGCATTTATGTTACCTGTACGAGACACAAAATCTTCTACCTCCAGTTCAGATCCTCCATGCTTTCGAACCACCTGGTAGCTCTCAAATCCAGATCACCATTTAGTTGCGAGTGGGAAAGTACTTTAATCTTTTGATATGATTTCCTTATCTGTTATTTTCCGGTCTCAAATTTTGAGTTTTTCCAAATCTCACGAAAAAAAATTAACATAGTACTGTGTCGTGTAAGGTTTAACGAAACGATTTTTGTCGAGATTTTGAGAGTTATACTACTGAATCAACAAGAACCAAACAAATGAATTTTGTTGATTTCGTTAATTTATTGAGGAAAATTCTAAAAGTCGACGTTGAACATAATGAATTTGTAACATATGAATGAATGAATGACCAATCATCAAAAATGAATATTCGTGAACGATAATATATGTATATATATATATATATATATATATATATATATATATAATGATAATATATGTATACACATATAAATGTATATATTACATATATGTGTATATATAACAGTATGTAACACTCGCATATAGGTATTTTAATAAGTAATTCATATATATTTACTTAATATATATTCATATACAAAGATTGGGTAGTAATGATTTTTAACAAAAGGTAATAGTATTATAGTAATAGTAAAGTTAGAAACGTGAAAATGATACATACATATATATATATATATAAACATATATATAATATATGTAATATATATATATATATATAAATATATATATATATATACAGGACAAAACTGGATCGAAGTAGTAGTAGTAGTGGTGGAAGTTTAAGTAACAACAATTGATAAAAAATTATTCGGGGAATTAAGGAAACTATTTATTTATTCATTCATCTAACGATCATTTCATCTTATGAATATTTCATTTATTATATATTATTATTATATATATTAGAAGAAAATTGACATATTTTATTTATAT
>NW_008705295.1:711843-714343 GCF_000326865.2 Helobdella robusta | reverse complement strand
TAACTGCTGTTGTTGGTTACGATTTTTAACACAGAGTTAAGGTTAATTTATAATTTAAAGTAATGTAGGCTACTCATAACAAGGACTATTATTTGTAATAATAAATGATGATAGTAATGAATAATTATAATGGAAATAATAATAGCAATAGTCGTGTTGTCACCGAATTTTGTCAGCAAAGGAAAAAATTTAACGAATGAAATTAATTTTGAAGTTGGAAAACCGAAGAAAATTTTTTTTTTGTATTGCACACACACATGCTTATACACATACACACACACGCTTATACACACACATACACTTATGTACATACACATACACACACGCGCAAACATAAACATACATACAACTCATACTAGAAACACAGACTCACACACGCAAACACACACACGCATACAATATATATTTATATGTATATCTTCTAATGATACACAAACATATACATTTAATTTATCTATATAATTTTTCTCTATATCGAAAGATCGTAATTATGAAATGACGTGATTCAAAATTGTCAAAAATGTTTTCTTGGTATTACATTTTTTTTAACTTTTTAGTAGCATTTTTCTGGCAAAGTGTGATAATTTATTACATAATTAATTAATCAGGCAATTAATTTTCTCCTTTTAGGTCCTTCATGTCGTTCGAAAACTTAATGACGAAATGATGCGGTAAATGTATTTCACTAATTTCATTATTATTTTCTATCTTACATCTGTGAAATTAATTAATTAATTAATTAATCGATTGAATTAAGTTAACCAACCAATATGGTACTGTGTGCGTATTAAAATACGAAAAAATTGAATAGGTTTTATTGATATAACGTATGTTTTGGTATGCTGTGTGTGTATATGTATGTGTGTGTGTTTGTGTGTGTGTGTGTGAATGTGTTTGTGTGGTGTGTGTGTGTGTGTGTGTAAACACTTTTGTTCATAATACTTTTGAAGATTTAAGAGATGTTGATGGCTGATTCTACACTTTGCTACCTCTGATCCCGTTGGGGAAAAACAGTAAAGAGAAGAAACTCGGAAATATTGAAAAAGGTCTCTTAAAAAAGTTATGTGAAAAAGATTGAATAAAAATAAACAAACAAACAACTGAATGAATGGATGAATGAATGATTGAATGAATGAATGAATGATATTTGTGTGATTTAAGGGCAAATAAACTTAGGGTTATCCAACACCAAACAGAGCTTACTATTCTAACGAACAAACAAACAAATAAATGAACGATCGAACGAACACACGTGTGAACGAACAAACATTTGAACAAACACACACCTGGACGAACGAACGAACAAATGGATGCTTGAGTTAACTAAAAATCACCTTATATTGTTTTTATTACTGACAAAAACCTAATTCATCTTTACTACTGATAAAAAAAAAGTTATTAAGAAATACAGAAAGACAGAAAAAAAAATTTTAAATGTCAAACTTAAGAGCTTTTATAAATTATTACAAAACGCGTAGAAAAATTGCAAAAATATATCATTTTACACACTATATATATATATTAAATAAAATAATATATATATATATATATATATATATATATATATATATATATATATTATAACATTATATGCTTTATATTTATACGTGCAAATGTCTACAAAATTATGAAATAACAAAAAACTTCAATTTCAATGTAAATTTATTGTATAATATACAAATTTTATATACATACGCACATTTAAGTGTATGCGTATATGTGTGTGCGAGTATGTGTGTGTGTGTGTACGTATGTGTACGCGTGTGTGTGAATTGTGTGTGTATGTTTTATAAATGCAAAAAACAAATTAACCCGTAACACATGAAAGAATTTAAATGAAGGAAAAGAAAATGATAGAGTATATATATATATATATATATATATATATATATATATATATATATATATATAGAAAATTTGAAATTTAAAATGTTTGAATACTAAAAATATTAAAATTAATAACTATAATAATAATAATATGAATAACAATAATAAAGAAAAAAATGTTTTTAATGAATTTGTTTCTCCCAATGGCCAACAAAATGGAATAAAACGGTGGCGACAAACGAACAAGACTGAAGAAACTAATTATTCCATTATTAACTTTAATCTATTCAAAAAATTGAAATAAATAAATTGATAATATTTGATTGATAATAAATGCTGTTAGAACAATGATAACAATAAAAATAATAACAATAAAAATAATAACAATAATAATTTTACTAATTGAACAGCAAATCAACAAAAGAACTTCAGAGTACTTTCACGATAACAAATTATATTCTATATATAAATATATATATATATATATATATATATATATATATATATATATACACTCACATATAAATACATATGTGTATATTATATACATGTATATACACACATACATTTACATAAAAACATGTTTTGTATATATTATATACATACATACATATATATATATATATATATATATATATATATATATATATATTTAATACATATCATATGAAAT
>NW_008705295.1:706611-709940 GCF_000326865.2 Helobdella robusta | reverse complement strand
ACGACATAAAACAACACTAAACAACATAAAACAATACTAAACTACATAAAACAATACCAAACAACATAAAACAATACTAAACAACATAAAACAATACTAAACAACATAAAACAATACTAAACAACATAAAACAATACAAAAAACAATACAAAACAACATAAAACAATACCAAACAACGTTAAAACAATACTAAACAACGTTAGACATGGAAGGATGTCGTGCAACAGGACGAGACGGCTGCTGGTTGCTGTCGCATGGCACGCACGAGACGATTGCTGGTTGCACGGCACGCACGATAAACCAGCGACAACGATATGTACAGAATTAAAAAGTCAATTAACTTCAGCATACAGCTAACTGAGATAAGCGCCGTTATCTCGCGTTCGTTCGTTCGTTCGTTCTAATGTTCTCTTTTGTTCACTCTCTTGTTTGTCATGTTCATCGACGTTGTGTTTGCACTTACGTTCACGCGGTTTCTCCACGTGCATACATGAAATGATGATTCATGTTTTGGATGCAGCTGCATACGGGTTGCTTGGTGTGGTCAGATAGACGTGTTGCTTGAGAGGCTGTTTTTACTTGCTAGTAGTTCTTACATTCGCTTGTTGATGTTTTTTTTATGTCAGGTTTTTTCTATGATGCGACTGCAATTAATTTATTTATCGTGTTTTCTCCAATTTCATTTAATTTAGAAAGATGCCGGCGGTCAAATTAATTAAACTAATCCAAGCCATTAATTAAAAAACAAAAGAACTAAAGCCAAGGAAATAAAATGATCATGAAATGGCAAGTCTGCTACATGTTTGGCTACTGGTTGGTCAATGGTTGGTTGGTTGGTTGGTTGTTGCTGGTTGTTGTTTGTTCAGTTACTTTCATTGCTTGGCGAAAACAGAAAAATGGAAGGAAAGGAGAAAGAAAGAGAAAGTGGCGAAAATATAAAAAAAAGAAATACAAAGTACATTTTGTATTTGCATTAAAGCGTTGTAAGCTTTGTTTCAAATGTTTCCAGAAAAACAAATCCACATAACATAGGCTCTTCAAAAAGACTAGCACGTGCGTTTCATTGAGAGGACTTATTGTAAAATGATGAATTTGGATGAAAAATTAAATTATAGGCCTACAGGCTGCGTTGCACTTGCAATCATTTATTTGTATTGCAATGGAGGGGTATCAAATAATGACTAGGGGTGCCTGTGTACGTATGCAGGTCGGTTAAACATTTGTACGCACACAAACATACACACACACTCATGAACAAACACACACCCAAACACACCTAAACACGCACATGCACGTACACAAGAACAATAAACATTTTTAGAATAGCACTTAAGCGCCATAAAATATTCCATCGATACAAGAATCAAAACTCAGTTGGCTGAATCAACAGGAAGTCAGGTAGGAAAAGGAAGAAGATAATGAATAAGTAGAAAAAAAGATAATGAATGAAGAGATGATAACAAAAGTAAAAAAGATAAAAAGTATTAAAAGAAAAAAAAATAAATGAAGATTGGTTGCTTTGTTAGAAGTAATGAATTTATTCAGCTTTTCAAAAATTCATTCAAAATTTTGAGGAAAAAAAGATTTGAGAAAACAACAAACAAAAAAAAGCTGAAAAACTTTGCAAAATAAAAATAAATAGAAGGAGAGAGAGAAAGAGAGAGAGAGAGAAAGTAGGACGGGAGATAAAAATGAAAATTTCATTTTTGTTTGAAATGGAAAGATTATTTTATCAAAGTTGAAATTTACACGGGAGTTTATTTTTCATTTTTTTGCCATTCAATAAAAAATGACACTGATGATTCTTCCTTAAAACTTTAACTTATTTTTCATCACATTATAACAATCCTATTTCCATAACGAAACGTAATAGAAAAAATAATAATTTTTATTATTGTTGTTCGGGATGATTCTTCACGTCTTTCAATTGCATTCTCCTGCTATATATGCACTGCGTTACTTTATGCCAAAAAAAAATTTTTTTTTCCATATTTTTTTGTTGGTTTGTTTAAACATTGCATTTGTTTGGCGAGCGCAACAAAGATACAAAAGAAATAGAAAAACATACAAAAGAGAAAAAGATAGAGAAAGAAAAATAGGAAAAACCAAAAAACAACAAATCAAAAAACTTCTGTGGATTAGCATGGCCATCTGATGTATATCTGATTTATTTTGCATCATAAACATTCTATGTCTGTCTTTTTATATGTTCGTATGCCTAGGCATGTATGTGGCTCTATGTGTCTGTGGGCGTGTTTGTCTGTGTGTGTCTGTGAGTGTATTTGTCTGTGTGTGTTTGTCTGTGTGTGTGTTTTTGTGTTCTAACTAACTCCGTCATTTAAATTAACTGGATCTATGAATGTGTAGTATTGTATACCCAGTAAGCTCAATCTATTCATGCAAACAGATCCATCCATATTAAAATCGGAATACAGATAGAACCAATAAAGGCATAATTAACCATATTTTGTACACATGCACACATACAATACACATATTTGTACGCAACCGTATACACGTGTATGTGTTTGTATCTATTTGTGCACATTTGCTTGTCTTTGTGTGTCTTTTTTTTATATTATTAGATCAATAACTTTATAAATATATCTATGATTAATTATAACGATGACTGTTAATTTTTTGTGTTTCATGGGACGTGAGCATAACTCTATTGTGTTGAACTATGTCAGGCGGGCAAACTTACCGGCTATCAAACCCGGTTACTGAGATGTATATTATACATTACCATAATTATCAACAACAACAACAACAACCAACAACAACAACAACAAAAGTATATTAATAATAATGATAATAAGAAATATTATTAGTGAATGTTTGCTTTTCATCTTAACGTCCGATTATTCTCACAATAGAAACAGGCACCTTATGATGATGATGATGATGGTGATGATGAAGACGACGATGATGGTGATGATAACGGTGATAATGATGATGGACTGAGTGGTAATGATAACGATGACAATAATGAATAAAATAATATTGACGATGAAAAATGATGGCCTCATTTAAGATTAATTTTGATTCAATCACACACAACACACACGCACATGCAAATATACTTAACTACGCATACAAACACATATACACATATAAACACGCACACACACACACATACACACATATACATAAGTTAACCTAACATAAAGACAAAATGGAGCACAGTAAAACGGCTATGGTTAGTAAGAATACTAATAAGATTACTATTGATGACACTACTCTTTTACTAAATTACTTTCACTCCATCGCAATCTAATTAGTGTAATTTTAAAACCAGTACCTGTTAATGTGATATAACTTTCAGTTGT
>NW_008705295.1:691830-705903 GCF_000326865.2 Helobdella robusta | reverse complement strand
AATATATAAGTATACATACATATGATATATATACCATTATAGAAGATGTACATTATATATATATATATATATATACATATATATATATATATATATATATATATGATGTATATATATATTGTCGCTATGATGTATATATATATATATATATATATATATATGTACCAAAATCATTTGAAAAATTAAACACACATAACATAAATATTACATTAAACATTAATTAAAGGAAATCTAACCTAACTTTATAAACTACAAACTCCTGTAACATATTATATATATATATATATATATATATATATATATATATATATGTTTTGTATATATTTTAGTAAAGTTAAGTTAATGATAGTAAAAATACGTTATAAAAATGTAAAAATCTAAGAATAATGTAAATTAGTATTATTGTCGCTATGATGTTAGAAAAATATTTCAATGTTTCTAATTTATTTATTTTATTGTTTCTTTGTTGATATTTCTAATGTAATTTAAATATTAGTTAATGTTACTCAACATATGTTCGTGTGTGGGTGCGTGCGTGTGCGTGCGTGCGTGTGTGTGTTGTTAGAGTGGACGCCATTAATGTTTTTGATGTTTTTTTGGTAGTAGTAGTGGTAGTAGTGGTAGTAGTAGTAGTAGTAATAGTAGTAGTAGTAGATGTTGATTAAAGTTAATGCAATTTACGTTGTTGTTGTTGTTGATGATGTTGGCTGATGTAACTGTTGATCTGTTTTGGACGCTACTGATGCATTTGATGTTCATATTAATGTCATCGTCATCAATGTTGTTGTTGTTGATGTTGTTGTTGATGTTGTTGTTGATGTTGTTGTTGATGTTGTTGTTGATATTGTTGTTGATGTTGATGCTGGTGAATATTTTCTTACCGTTTTCATAATTTTTTCATTTGTGTTGGTTGGGAAAAAATAATTATTGGAGTGAAAATTATTATTATTAAAAAATCTTTTGGAGTTAATGTTATTTATGTTATTATTATTATTATTGGTTTGTAATTGTTGTTATCATTATTATTGTTGTTGTTGTTGTAATCATTATTATTTTGGTTATTGTTGTTTTGTTTACTTTTTTGTCAATGTATTTGTTGACTATGACGTAAGAGTTGTTGCTATGGTTGTTGCGTTGTCATTGCTCTGTACCTGGTGACGTAGTTGATGACGTTTTTGTTGTTGTCATTGTTATTATTTTTGTTGGAATTGTTGTCGTTGTTGTTGTGATTGTTGTTGTTGTTGTGATTGTTGTTGTTGTTGCTATTTAAAATCTTTGGACAGTACCAGCTGGTCCGGCCACTGCAATGAATTTGTAATCTTTAAATTAAATTTTTATAATAAAAAAATAAAATAAAAAAAAATACAACAAAAACAACAATAATAATAATAAGGCAAAAGATAAAATATAATCATATTTACATTATAAAGTATAACACTGGAAATTAAATAAGACTAAATGATTATCACAATTATAAACCTTTACCATAACTGTCAGAGCTTCAACAACTTATTATACTACAAAAAATAAAACACTAGTAACATTTATAAACTACAAAAAAAAACATCACAAAAACAAAACAACACAAAACATCACAAAAAAAAACACAAAACAACACAAAAACAAAACAACACAAAACAACACAAAAACAAAACAAAACAACAAAAAACAACACAAAAACAACACAAAAACAACACAAAAACAACACAAAACAACACAAAAGCAACATAAAATAACACAAAAACAACACAAAAGCAACATAAAATAACACAAAAACAACACAAAACAGCACAAAACAACACAAAACAGCACAAAACAACACAAAACAACCAAAAACAACAAAAAAACAACACAAAACAACCAAAAAACAACACAAAACAACGCAAAAACAACACAAAACAACCAAAAAACAACACAAAAACAAAACAAAAAAAGAAAGAAAAAAAGCTAGCAGGCAGAAGCATCGGGCGTCGGACGCATGGTACGCCGAAATTTCCCGCCTCGTTGCTCCAATAAAAAAGAAATCTGCTCGAACAATTGAAAAAACAGTCAATCAGTCAGTCAACGAAGCTTAACGAACAAATTTCAAGATAAAAAAATAAAAGAGAGACAGAAAGAGAGTGAGAGTGAGAGAGAGAGAGAGAGAGAGAGAAAGAGAAATTAAGAAAAAATAGAGAAGGAAAAAGAATAGAAGGCAAAAAGTAAAGCGAAAGAAAAAATAAGCGAAAAAGGAGTAAACATTTTTAAAGACTCCACGAAGAAATTAAAAATTGAATCAAAATTTTAGTTTTTCACAGTCACGGAACAGTTTGTTTGAATTGTTTCATAAATTTTAACCCAAATTTATTTGCACGCACGCATGACGCACGCATGACATTTCGTTTCTAAGCGCACCGCACCTATCATATTGGAAATATCTCGAAATAATCAAATCAATGCATTAATTTAGTTTTTCAACAAGTTGAGTTTGAACGTGTGTACGAGTAAGTGTATGTGTGTGTGTGTATGTGTAAGTGCGTGTGTAAGTGCGTGTGTATGTGTGAGTGTATGTATATGTGTGTGTACATGTGATTGAGCGTGCCTGTGTGTTTGTGAAAGGTTTTTTTTCGAGTTCAAAAAAAGATCTGAAAAAACAAATTCTGCCTTATTTAATATTCAATGTTTAATATTCTATGCTTCTTTCTACTCATCTCGTCATCATCTCATTCCATCGTCTGTGGCGGGAAAGCCCAGGTGACTTCAGCGCTCGTGCAAGTCCTCTCTCGTTTTTTTTTTTGCTCTCAAATGGCTCAACAGAGTCTTGTTGCTGTTGTTTTTGTTGTTGTTACTGATTTTGGTGTGGTTGTTGTTGTTGTTGCAGATGTTGTCGTTGTTTATCAGCCACGTGACTAAGCATCTTGATTTGATTGTTATTGTCGTTGTTTATTTATCTGGTTGAGATAGATGATGTTTATAAGATGTCGTTGTTGTTTGTGTTGTTTTGTATTAGTGATGTTGGTGTTGTTGTTGTGCAATCGTTTCGTGTTAGACTAACTTTAATTTTGTTGTTATGCATCATCATTTTTTAGTTTAGATAAACGCACATACAGACATAGAGACAAACACACACACACACACGCGCGCGCGCAAACAAACACACACATACACACACACACTCACACACACAGACGTACAGACGCAAAAATGGAAGCAGTGTAAAGTAATTTACATTCACATGCAGTCATCAGGTTTATAATTTAATTTTTCAGATGTTGTTTGCTATCGATGTTGTTCAAAAACAAAAGAAAAAAATAGATCTTACTACTACCACTACTACTACTACTACTACTACTACTACTACTACTACTACTACCACTACTACTACTACTACCACTACTACTACTACTAATACTACTATTACTACTACTAATACTACTACTACTACTACCACCACTACCACCACCACTACTACAACTTCTACTACACACACACAAACACAGATACGCACAACACACACCGGCGCAGTTGCTCTTGAGATAATGGTCTGGAGACAATTTATAATTACACTGAAGTTTTGAAGGAAATAAAATTTCAGAAGAGGGAAAAAAAACTTGATTAGTGCTTCAATGGTAATAAAAATAAAATTAATTAAACATTTTACAAATAAAATGAAACAAAACAATAAATAAATCTAAATTTAAAGTTAATTAAATAAATTTATAAAAAAATATATTGAAAAATTATTAAATTAGTGAAATTAATAATAATGAGATTGTTGTCATAGCATTTTGCCAATCTTATTATCATCAACATCGTTATGAGACAACTAGACTTTTTGTCATGATCATCCTCTTCATCATCGCCATCATCATCGCCATCATCATCACCATCGTCATCATCATCATCGTCATCCTGAAGCCCAGACACTGAACACATGAACAAGACAACTTTATGACTGCATAATCACGCAAGTCCGAACGCCTTCGTACTTTTTTAATTCATTCTCTCATTCATTCATTTGGTCATTCATTCATTTGTTCATTCATTCATTCGTTCATTCATTCATTCGTTAGTTTATTCATTCATTTATTTCTTCATTCATTCCTCCCATCCTTCATTTATTCGAACACATTTTTTCCATGTTTTACTCTAAAATTTTTTTCGATTCATTCACTCCTGTCTGTCTTAGTTTTTAGAATTGCTTGCGTCATCGTCGACTTTTCTATCCCTGGTTTTTTCCCTTTTTCTTTCATTTCATCTGCATATCTCTCTCTCTCTCTCTTTGATTATCTCTCTTTCTCTCTTTCTTTTTCTCTCTCTCTCTTTCTCTCTTCATTTTTTCAACTGTTTTGTCTTGCTTGTTGTTGTAGAAGAGCCAACAATGAAACATTCGACAGTGGCGAGTGAATGAATGAATGTATGCGTGGATGAATGAATGTACGTCCAAGTTTAACTAGACATGAATCATTAGTAAATGGATGAATGGGTGGATGGATAAATGATTGAGTGAATGGATGGATGAATGAATGAATGAATGAATTATTGATTAAATGAATAACAACATTACAACAGAACATTATTGGTAATAACAATGTTAGCAATGATGTAAATAAAATCATATGAAGCGAGCCATTTAAAACTTAATTTGAATTTTTTTTCAAGACGTAATTAACGCTATGGCTACTCAAATTTTTAAAAAATACTTTTTTTGAAATAAAAACAAAAACAAAAAAACGTAAAAAATAGGTCAGCAAAATTTGAAAAAAAAACAAACCGAAGAAAAATTATTTAAGAAAAAAAGATAAAAAAAGATAGGGACATGACTGTGAAGCTAACGAAAATTAGAAAATAAATTAAAAAAAAAACAGAAAGAGAGAGAGAGAAAGAGAGAAAAAGAGAAAGAGAGCGAGAGAAAATTAAAAAAAGTTAAAACAAAAAGCATAAAACAAGATGACTGTCAAAAGATGAGAAATAGTCAAAAAAAGAAAAGAGAAATAATAAAGAGAGAAAAAAAAGAGATGGAAAGAGAGAGAAACAGGAAGAGGAAAAGGAAAGAAAGTGATAAAGAAAAAGTGCCAATGCAGATAATGATGATTGCAACAGTCGGAATTAAATAAAGAAGAAGCTGGGGAGGAGGAGGAGGAGGAAGAAGAAGATGGAGAGAGAAAGAGAAAGAGAGAAAATGAGAGAGAGAATGAGAAGAAAAAAGAGAAAAAGCAGGCGTGAAAGAAGATGTGAAAATTGAACTAGTAACTTCACGACTACTAAGTTGATTAAGTGAAACCATCATCATTATCATCATCGTCTAGGCCGTTACTATCACTATTATCACCATCATCGTCGTCACTACTGTAATCATTATCATCATCAACATTGTCGCCACGCTATCACTATCATCATCACCATCATCATCACAATCATCATCATCATCCTCTGTCAACAGTATTAAGATATGTAAGAGCAGGGATGTTAGCCACAAAAGAACAAAGTCCAATCAATGAAAGGTGTGCGAAATGACTTTAAGAGGATGTGGCATCGGCAGTTCACATTTTACATGGATGTGGATGAGCATAAAATTTAGCAAGGTGATGCTGGTCGTTTGCTGATGGCTGGCCGCGAAATTCAAATGGTCATCAGTGTCGTTTTGTTGATGTTTGGCTGTTTGGTCATCGTTGTTGTTGTTGTTGTGAAGCCGAGTGTATAAAGCACACACGCATACATACACGCACGCACACATGCAAGCACACACACACGCACGCACACATGCACACACACACACACGCAGAAGTAAATGCGAAATGAAAGACGATTTATAATGCGCGCCCTGTGATGGATGGACGGAAAAAAGTTGGATGGAGTGTATAAATAAATCGGTAGGAGGACGAATGATCGAATAGAGGAATAAGTAAATGAATGAATAAATTAATAAATGAATAAACATACGAACGATCGAACGAACGAACGATTGAACAAACGAACGAACGGGTAAATAATTATATTAAAAACAAAACTATAAAAATAGAACCAAGTAAAATGCAACACAACTTATAGCACTCATGATGAAAAAGAAAACACAGAGAACAAAAATTTCCAATATTCATGCTTTTATGCTTTGCTGATGTGCTGGTCATTTAATACGTGCCTATATAAGTGGACATGAATTATGGTCTTATTCAATGGCTACTGATGGTGATGATGATGGTTATGATGATGACGGTTATGATGATGATGACGGTGATGATGACGACGGTGATGATGATGATGTAAACAACGACGAATAATAATGATGATCATAGCAAAAATGATCATGATGACGATGAGAATGATGACAATATCCTAAAGATAGTGATGATAATGAATACAGATGGATATATCGTATGATATATATATATATATATATATATATATAGAACAGATATATATATAATGATATACAGGCGAAACACATACAATGATGTACCGAATGATATATTGATATATATAATTATATATATTTCTAGAATAGATATACCTATTGATATACAGACGAAACACATACAGAATGATATACAGAATGATATACAAAATGATATGTGGATATATCTCCTTGTCAACTATTAGCGAGTGCCACCACTTTGTCTAATTAAGAAACTGAATGTAACCCTATCATGTTGAAGATCTTCATATATACACACTTTATATATCTTTGTATATTTATGTTTATATATGTGTATATCTTTATATATATATATAATTATATTTATCTTTATACTTATGTTATATAATTATGTTTATATATGTATTATTGTATAATTCTGTTTATATATGTGTATATATATGTGTGTATTTGTATAGGCATTAATAAACAAATTTTAAAATCTGAGAAGATATGCTAAAATGTTGTTAATTTATTCCTTTATTCAGGCCTTGTATGATAAACGTTTGCATGTTTGTACATTTATACACAATTGTGCCTGTGTTTATGTTTGTGTGTGTATATGTTTATGTATGCGTGTATATGTTTATGTATGTGTGTATATGTTTATGTATGTGTGTATATGTTTATGTATGCGTGTATATGTTTATGTATGTGTGTATATGTTTATGTATGTGTGTATATGTTTGTGCATGTGTGCATATGTATGCGAGCGTACATTTAAATTCAATTGACATTGAGATAAAAGATAGCACGTAAGTATAATGAACTTTGCAAGTCTTATTATGAAATATCATCATCATCGTCATCGTCGTCATCGTCGTCATCATCATCGTCATCATCATGATTCTCACAAAGACGCAACTCGCTCACCTGTGTCTATGCGTAACGCAAAGCGAACGCTGTTTCAAATGTGTTTGTCTGTAAACGCATATCAGCTGTGCGCACACACACTACATACATACATACATACACACACATACACATACACACACACAAATACACACATACATGTACTGTACACATAATGAAACGTGTGGATTTCCTCCGACTTCAGCAATAGTGCCTGTTAGATGAGTTTATTTGATGCGAGTTTGTAAACGTACTCGAAACGCAATGAAGAAGAAATAATTTGGAAGAAAGGAAACAACACTAAAAAACATTAAAAGAAAAACAAGAGAGAGAGAAAAAAAGAGATAGTGAAAAAGAGAGAGAGATAGAAAGAGAGAAAGAAAGAGAGAGAGAGAAAGTAAGAGAGAGAGAGAGAGAGAGAGAGAATAAGAGAGAGAAAGGTAGAGAGAAGGAAGTATAAAAAGTGAAATATCCACAAATATTTGCTTGTTGAAGATGACCAAATGATCCGGGCAATTTATCTTGCAGAAGAGATGAGGCAAACATCATACACGTGCATGCACATGTACACATACGCACGCGCAAACACACGCACACAGAAATACACCCACTTACACGCACACACACACACACATATACATATACAAATAATTAAACCACACAGCCGTCTTTAAAAAATAAAAAAGTAGCTAACTTCAAAAATTGTGTTAACTGAAACCCATACACACAAAAATCATACTAAAAAAATAGGATCTTACAGACACATACACAAACAAATACACAAACATACAGATACACACACACACACACACACACACACACACACATAGAGGGAGAAACATACAAACTCGCACATCTCCAAACATCTTGCACATTCACACAAGCAAGTCTATAAATAAATTTGTACACGTGTGTAAACCCCCGTCCCCATGAGATGACCTCCGCTGAAAAACGACTGAGGTTGCTGAACTTTTAAAAAAGATTTCTGCTGATAAGAAATGATCCATGTGCACGCTAATGCGTACAAACTCGTACACACACACACACAAACTTGTCTACACTTACACACATACACACACACAACATTGTATACACTTACACATACAAATACACACACGCACACACCCAAACTTTACACAATTACAAACGCAAACACATAGAAATGCACATGACACAAACACATAATTATATATGTATATTTATATATATATATGCACATATTTGAATGTTTATACATGAAATCTTTAATGTATTTGTGAATTTATATCTAAACTTTCATTAAATTAAATGAAAATTATAAATTAAAAACATACACAGCAAACATGTGCAAAACTAACTGGCATTAATTAGGCTTACTCGTCAAAACCAACGCCAAAACGTACTAACAAACGAACTAGCACTAAGATAAGCACACATACTCACACATACTCACAGATACTCAACAGACACACATAGCCACACGCGCACACAAGCTCAGAAGCAAGCGTTGAAAGACGTCTGTAGCTCTAAGCGAGAGGAAGATTAATATGAGAATTGATACAGGATACTAAGGAAGGAAACAAAGATGCTTGCATTTGTATGTTTGTTTGTTTTTGTGTTTCTGTGTGCGTATGTGGACGTTTGTTTGTTGGTATGGTTTTGTATTATGTTTGCACGTCTGTCGTTTTGTATGTTTACTGAGTCAGTTGCATGTTCGTTCTTTCTCGTTGTCTTCGAATGTGCAAATATTTTTGCGTTTTAGTTTCTTTTATTTAATTTTTTGTATGTTAGTTTTTGTATGTATGACATTTTTTGTTTGTGTGTTGTATTGTATTGTTTTGTTTTATCTCGTTTCATTTCATTTTGTATTTCAAGGAAGACTTGTTATACAACAACGGTTAGTTTCTAGCAATCTGTTAAGCCTTTCATGGTCTAACATTGTATAAACACTTGGACTGTGTGTGTGTATGTATGTGTGTGTGTGCATGTATATGTTAAAAGAAGACCACATTTTATACAGTATTGAATTAGTTTTACCAAATTCGTTAAAATTCATACAATACTATGTATGTATATGTGTGTATGGGTATGAGTATGTGTGTGCTTGTTAGTGTGGGATTTATTTATATGGATATTTGTGGTGTTATATATGTGCTGGCGTTTGGCATATGCTGACATAAGTGGATGAAAGAATGAAAAATGACCGCCAATGACAAGGACCTTCATTTAAAGAAGCGACACGGAGGAAGAAGAAAACGTATAAGCGTCCAGTCGCCCAGTTAGTCCCCTCCTTTATACAAGACTGCTTACGTCATCGGGCAACCTATGACGTCACCTCTCTTGCTTTCTGACGTCACGTGATTGATGTCATATTTTCCGAAAGTCGTTGTGGTTGTGGTAGTGGCGGCAGCGGCGGTAGTGGTGATGGTGTACATTGTTTGTGGAGTTTGAAATGAGGAGTGTTGTGTGTGTTGTAGAAGCATTAATTGGCTGGAATTAATTATAAAAATTTGAAAATTGCAAGCAGACTCAAGTCAGTTAATAACAAACAGATTTTAAAAAAAACATTGATTTGATAATGAATAAAACAGTTTAAAAAAAATTGAAGTAAGTAAAATTTATTTAACAGAACTTGTCGAATGAGAGATAAATTTCAACAAAATTCAAAACACAACAGCCAAAAATCCACAAAATTACAAAAAAGCAGCAAATAGACTAACTTGCTAGAGGTACTGGGTAGCAGGTGGCCGGAGCCTGACAGACGGATGATATGGCGATGGCAGAATGATGATGAGGGTAGGTGGCCGTTGGTGGCATGGTGCCGCCACTTCCGTACTGAAGACCGCACTGGTAGATGGCTACTCCACCGTTGCAGGGCTTGCCACCGTTGTCCGTCGCCTGCTTCAGCATGGTCGGGTAGTAGCCAGGTGCCGCGTTCTGATTGGAGGATTTAAATGAAATTATAATTCTTAATAACTCATGAATATTAATGACCTTACAACTTTTGTCACCATCTGGTCTCGTCATCATCATAATTAACCAACGAACATTTAATATGAAATTTCCAAACAAGAAGAAGAAGAAGAAGCAGAAACCTGAAATATAAGTGGAGAGTAATAGGTCGAGATAGCATCACGTGCAGTGTCAATCATTTGGTTCTGTGGCCAATACGTCGGAAGCGCTTGCTGCTGCTGCTGGTGCGCCGCTTGTTGGTTGGAAGCATCCATGCAGATGGGGGAGGGTGTGGTGCCCGAAGGACTGTACACCATTCTCTGGGGGCATTTTGGGGAGATGTGGGTGAGGTGAGGGTGAGGTTTGGCGAAGTGCGGTTGAAGATGGGTACGTGAATTTGAATGGTGGTGGTAGTAGTGGGATCGATGATGAATTCTTTCAAGTTAATTCCGATACAAATAATGTAGCTAGGTTAATATCATTATTATAACAAATGGTAAAGCTACATCCATTTATAAATTGTCGAAATTGAACCAAAAAAAGTAATCATACAGACAACAGCTAAAAAATACGAAACAAAAAAACAAAACCAAATACTGCAAACGCCCACACGAACAGACATTGTGAAGAAGTAGTCAGACAAACACAAACAAACAAACAAACAAACAAACACACAGACAAACACAGAGCAAGGAATGATTGTAAAGACAATTACGAATAAATAAACAATGCAAACTCATTATCAGAGAACGTCATTGCATACACATACATTATATAAACAATAAATAACACAAACGAACGCAAATAAACAGGCAAACAAACATACATACATACATACAAATATACAAATCAACATACAAACAAGCATACAAACACAGATCGGTGATAAACAATTAGTGAAGGGATACACAGTTTGGCCTGTCGAAATGACAAGGTGCATATAAATATCAAAGTGTGCACGCACCATAAAGCGTATATCTTGACACATGTGTTATCATATCTCCTTATTCATACACAACCGTATATACAAAGTTTGTATGTTTTTGTATGTATGTGTGTGTGTTTGCATGTATGTGTTTGTGAAAAAATATTGAAAAAAAAACTAACCTCATTTTGATAGTCGCCATTAACGACGTTGTTGTTAATGATGTTGTTGTTGTTGTTGATTGTGTTGGTGTTGTTGATGTTGTTGATGTGATTGTTGTTGACAACATTGTTGTGGCTGATGTTGTTGTGGTTGTTGTTGGCGTTAGTGTTGTTGTTGTTAACGCAGTTAGTAGTGGTAGCAGTTGATGGCATAATGGCCGGTAGGTGGTTGTTGTTGTTGATGTTGTTGTTGTTGTTAATGTTAGTGGTGTTGTTGTTTGGAGACGCAGCCAGCTGAAAGTTAAGGGGGATTGATAGGGACGTGCCATTGGAGGGTAGGAGCAGGGGAGGGCTGAAGTAACCCGTTGAATTGTTGTCGATTATCACGGGGGAAAACTGGACATTGTGAAGATGGTGAAGATGGTGAAGATGATGATAATGAATATGATGATGGTAATAATGACGATGGTGATGACAATGATGATGTTGATGATGATGATAATTTTGTTGTTGTTGATGATGATAATGATGAAGACGATGGTGTTGTTGATGATGATAATGATGAAGACGACGATGATGATGTTGTTGATGATGATGTTTTTGTTGATGTTGATGTTGTTGTTGTTGTTGATGTTGATAATGATGATGGCGATGTTGATGGTGATGATGATGAGGACGACGATGATGATGGAGATGACAGAGATGATTAGAATATTGTACGTGACTGAAATGCGAATTATAAAAACGTAATTATGATCTGATCATCATCAAAAGGAGGAAACAACATCAACAACAACATCATCATAAACAACAACATCAACAAAAACATCAACAACATTAACAACAACATCATCATAAACAACATCAACAACAACAATAACATTAACACCATAAACAAAAATATCAACAACATCAACAACAACACCAAAAACAGCATCATCATAAACATCAACACATTCAATGAAAACATCAACAACAACATCAGCTACACCAACAAAAACAACAACATTAACAAAAACATAAACGACATCAAAAAAATACCCCAAAAACATCAACTAAAACATGAACAACATTAACGAAAACATAAACAACAACATAAACCACACCAACAAAAACAACAACAACATCAACAACACCATAAACATTGTAACACTTTCTCATCAACATTAATAGTGGAAGAGTTTTTCATTCACTTGGTTAATTATTAAAAACAGACGATAACGAGCTGAAAAATAAGAGATAATATCGTAACTTAAATAGGTATAATAATAAAAATAATAAAAAGTAAATTAATAAAAAATTAAATAGAAACAAAATGAAATGATGGAAACAGAATAAAGTTGAATAGTTATGTGGATGAAAGTGATTTCGAGATTGAAAGATTCATTTCATTAAATAGGGCCATGAAAACTTGAGAAAAAATATTTAAAAACGATAATAAAAACTAACTAAATGAACAGAAAAAAACAATTTTAAAATATTTTTTTTTTCGAATTGCAATAAAACGCCAAATAAGTCAACAAACAGATTTTTTCCCCTTTAAAAGTGACAGCTATTTTTTTTCCTCAAAATTTTCCTCTAGACTAATGATTGATTTTTTTGAGAGCCTAGAAATGGAATGAATATTTGGTTTTCCATAAGGGTAGCAAACTCGGTGCACATGCTGTTTGGTACTAACTTACACATACATACATACGTACATACATACACGTACATTCCCGGTTCTCAAGGAACCATCCGGCATTTCTGCGCATGATGGTAGGCGCCCGGACGGATACACACTAATACCTTGGAGAGCCGGTAGATGTTTGGCGTGGGATGTTACGGTCCCTGGCACCCTTGCCGAACGATATGTAAACTTGACAAGTAAAGAATGCGGTTTGGCCGCGGCCAGGGCAGCGGACGAGAAAATTAAAAAATATGGGAACGCCCTCCGCTCGATGGAATTCATGCCAATATGTATCGAGGTTCTCGGCCCGATGGACCCCAACACCCTTAAATTTCTTAAGGCAATATGTAAAATGATCAGCGTCAGATCAGGCGACAGCAGGGAACTGTTTTTCGCAACTAACCACATTTCGTGCTTGTTGCAGCGGTTCCTGCGTGTCTGTGTGCTTGAAAATATCCAACTGAATGCCGACATGTGCAATTAACGACAAATCAAAGTGTTAATCCATTTGTTACTTGATGTTTGACGGTTCAGTGTCACTCATCATGTTTTGGTTTTAACATACATACATACATACGAAACGAAACGAAATTTTATTTGCTTCTTAAAATCATAAGAAAGCAGGATGACCATAATAGAATTCAGATAAAATTCATCTAGTATGGCCACCTAAACACCAAATAGATACATACATACATACATACATACATACATACATACATACATGCATGCATGCATGCATGCATGCATACATACATACATACATACATACGTTAGATTGGGTAGAATTAGTGAAATGTTTTTTGTTAGTGAAATTTGGGATGGTGGTTTTGAAGAGTGATGATTGGTGTGTGGTGATTTTTTTTGGTTAGTGTGTTTCATTTGCTCGTTGCTGAGTTTAATGATGTTTTTACACGGATATAAAAGTTCTCTCGACTATGATGTGGCATCATATTCTTGATATTTCTTTATTTAATATCAAATAAAATTTATTTTTAAGCCAAAAAAATGTAAAAAAAAGTTTTTTTTTCAAATTTATCAGACAACAACAACAAAACAAACATGAATAAAAAAACGCTAGAACTGGAAGAGGAGAGATAAAACAAAACGCGATAACATCGAAATTGCAAATACACACACA
>NW_008705295.1:686044-691780 GCF_000326865.2 Helobdella robusta | reverse complement strand
TAAATGACATTGTGAAGGTCGTCGCGTTATGGGCGATTCTGTAGTGATTGTTGCTTATACGAAACGAAACGAAACGAAACAAGACGAAACGAAACGAAATGATCGCAACATCAAAAAAATAATAAAATGATGTTGTGAAATTTTATGATATATTATAAACAGTGGGCAATAAAATATATACAAAAACGTTAAGATATTCTTCATCTTAAAATTAAATCACATAGAAACAGAAAGAAAAGTTGAAAAACAACAACTGCATACAAACACACATACAAACACACATACAAAAAAACAAACAAAAACATACAAAACAGTTAAAACACACATGAAACACATGCATACAACGCAATTTTGAATAAAATACAACCGAACATAATAAAAAAAACATAACGTGCAATCAGCGCTAACATGAAAACGTCCAACCATACATAAATTCAGGCTGAACAGTTATGCAAACATGAAATGTTACAGAAAACAAACACAAACAAAATACAAAACATACAACAATAAAAACAAACAAACAAACGAGCAAACAAATAAACAAACAAACGAGCAATGAAACGAAAAGCCGACCAATTTGTTAATTTGCGCTGACAACGAACGGACATTTTGCCTGTCGAGACAATGGCATATAAAAGTCAACAGTAAATTTTATGACGTGCGTCTTGTCAATTTAAGCACGTGACTTATGGAGGATGGCGTCACGAAATGCACCCAGGAGTTGTATTGGAAGGGATGGCAGGGGGTCTTTGAGGAATGGGTGTGGTGAGGTGTGGTGTGTTGTGGTGTGTTGTGGTGAGGTGTGGCCACATCACCAAACCAAATATCAGAAGTAAATGAAGAAAGACATAAAAAAAAGTTGGAATTGTGATAATAATGGAGAGAGTTATAGTAAAAAATGATTGAGTTTTGAAAAATAAGAATGAATGAATAAAACAATGAATGAATGAATGAACGAAGGAACGAATGAATGAATGAACAAATGAACGAATGAATGAATGAAAAAAGGAGTAATTGAGCAAATGATCCGAAAGGAATTTTACAGCAATGAAACTCGTCAAATTTGACGCTGCAAATTCAATTTGTGATAGTTGAAGGGAGGAAGGATGGATGGATAAATTAAAAGAATGAAAGCGTGTGATGATGATTGTGATGACGAAGTTGGTGCTGATGATGATGATGATGTTTTCATTGTAAGTAAGTTACATACGCTGTTGAAAACGATATTAATGATGATAATGTTGATGGTATTGATGATGATGATGATGACAATGATGATGACGACGATGATGACGATGATGATGATGATGACGATGATGATCATAATGTAACACCTACATTGGTGAAGTAATGCAATTAAAACGCAAGTCAACTGTTACTTTGGGAATATGCATGACAAAATTATGTATGCCTGGATGATTAGAAGAGTGAATGAATGAATGAATGAATGAATGAATGAATGAATGAATGAATGAATGAATGAATGAATTAATTAATTAATTAATTAATTAATTAATTAATAAATAATAAATGAATAGGTAGATGAATGATTGAATAAACGAACGAATTATAAATAAATTGATGAATGAAACAATGAAACAATTGACGAACGATTCAGAAAACTCAGATTTATATAGGATGCCTCATTAAAAAGACAAAAAAAAACAAACAAAAATGGAAAAAAAACCAAAACAATGCATGTAGAAGAGGTGATACAAAAAAAAACACATACAGGTAAGTAACAACATGTTTCCACAAACAACGTTCACAAAATATGTTTGTTTGTTTGTTTGTACGTACGTACGTATGTAAGTATGTTTGAATGTATGTATGTATGTATGTATGTTATTAAGTATGTATGAATGAATGAGCGAATGAAAAAAAATAAATGAATGAATGAATGAATATATATGTGTGTGTGTGTATGAGTGTATGTGTGTGTGTGTACGTTTTTATACAATTAAAAACTTTTTCTAACGATCGTTCCTGGTTCCACTTGTCTTCTTACATGAGGTGAACCAATAAATAACTGTATACGATTGTATATGTGTGTGTTTGTATGTCTGCTTTTGTGCGCGTGTATGTGTGCGTGTGTATGTGCGTGTATGTGTGTGTTTGAGTATGTATATGGTATGTACCATTCACATGTTTTGATAAACTTAAATTTCGATTGGATATCTTCACAATGATAATATTAAAAATAAGAGGAATAATAAGAAGAACAATCAGCCGATAGAATAAATAATAATGAAGGAATTTTTTTCTATTAATTCTTTCATCGCCATTCAGCTTGGCATTCAGCAAACTCAAGTTAACAAGATGTGTGTGCGTGTGTGTACGTGTGTGCGCGTACGTGTGTATGTGTGTGTGTACTATTTCAACGATACCCGCACACACTCAAAAAACAAAAATATACACACACTTTCCTGGAAATATGCAAAGTATACAAATTCAAAAAACATACCAACAAACTAAAACATACAAACAAACATAAACATACAAACAAACATGAAATTACAAGCACGCAAACATACAAAGAAATACAAACATAGAGATCGACTGTGGCACGGTTTCATTGTTATTTATGCTCTGTTGATATGTGCATGTGCCAGAAAGCAGGCGGAAATTTTGTTTACGCTAGCTCTTGCTAGCCTAAATACATTCAAACGTGCAAGGGTTTGCTCTGTTTGTTTGTTTGTTCTGTTTGTTTGTTTGTTTATGTTTTGTTTATTCGTTCATGTTTTGTTTATTTGATTGTTTATGCTTGTGTATGATTTGTTTGTTTGTTTGTTTATAATTTGTTAAGTTGTTTTTATTGTTTTTTTTTGGTTTTGGTATGTTTTGGTTAGATCAGATATATTTTGTATGTCTCGTCAGTTTATGTACGTTCAAGCTCTGTGCATTTGTATGTTTATGTGTGTTTTGTTTGTATTTTTGTGTGTGTTTATTTCGAGTACACTTGTATTTTATATGTTTTTTTTTCATTTAAAAATGCATAAAACCTGTTGAAGTAAATTGATTTCAATTTCTGAAAAACAGCTAAACCACTTTTGGTAAAAAAAAATACGTATGGCCTAGCTCACCAACGTTAAAATTGGTATTAATCTATATGGTAAAGGTGTAAAATGTGTATGTACAGTACCCACCCACTTATGTATGTGTATTTACTTACGTAAATGTTTGTACAACTTTACGTGTGCTTCGGTGTGTGTGAGTTATTAAGGGGATCAGAATTTAATGATTTGTTGAAATAGTTACACACATAAATATAGAGGACCTATGTACGTATAAGAAATGGCTTAAAGTATGAAAATTGTACCAGGCAATTGAAAGTTATCAAACGTATGTGAACTGATTGCGCGCGTGTGTGTGTTTGTGTGTGTGTATGTATGAAAAAGAGAGAAGGAGAATGTGTGTGCGTGCGTGAATGTGTGAATGTGTAAAAAATTTTAATATATGTATGTTACGTGGTATAGGCGTGATCGTTTTTATGCGCGCACATGTCTGTGTTGGTGTAAATCATGCTTAGGTGTGAATATGTATGCCTTTTTCTGCCTGTATATTTCAGTATTTTTTCTACGCTTCTCCTGATGTATCACATTTGAACGCAACACACTTACGCACACATTAAAACGCATCAACGCGCGCGCACACGCTCCTACACGAACGAATACATCTACGTATCATTAAATTCGAAAGAGAGTCTGAAAATTTTTAACTTTCAAATTAACAACACTTCCGTTCTCTATTTATTTATTGTGTTCCGTCTTTTTTTCATCACATATTTTAAAGTTATTTCCCTCATTTAACTCTCTCTCTCTCTCTCTCTCTCTCTCTCTCTCCACATTTCTCATATATCAAGTGGAATTAAATTTTCAAGAAGCATCACATTAGTAGATGTAAATGAACTTGACCTCCGATGGTGACCTTTAATTTCAAGGTCGATTTCAAGGTCAAACCTCAGCCAGACGTCGGCTGCTAATTCCATGCAGACCATTTGAACATCAAATAAAATCTCAGAAGGAGAGATAAACTTGAAAAAGAAAGAAAGAAAGAAAGAAAGAAAGAAAGAAAGAAAAAAGAGAAAGAGAAAAAGAAAAAGAAAAAGAAAGAGAGAGGGAAAAAATAAAGAACGAATGGAGAAAGAATAAAAGAAAAAAGACCAAAAAAAGATATGGGCTTATATAATATCACGAGATTTTCTAGATCGTAATTTCATTCATCACGTAAATTTGTATATTGCATTTATATTTATGTACGTACCACCATGCCAATATCTCTATAATAGAAAAAAACATCACACGTATACACAAGAACACACACATGTACGCACACACAAGCACGCACACACACACAAACATGCGCGCACACACACGCATTCATACGCCTAAAATACAGCATGGTCAGGTGAATTGACATGGGATAAACATGGGATAATAAAGAATAACAATCAAACACTCGTCAACATGTTCATAGGAGAGCGCGGACGCGCATAAAAAATATGACAAACTCCCACATGTGCAGGAAATAACTAAACTCATAAACAAAAATAACAAACGCACAGATTTATGATTAAAAAACAACAATACCAACAACAACAAAATTATTAATTCGAACAAACATAATAATATATAAAATTAAACTCAGACGTGATCACATTTGATAAATAAAGATCCGTAAAACAACATCAAACAACTACACTTATACGAACAAACAGACAGACGGACAAAAAAAACTAACAACCACAAACGAATAAATACCAGACAAGTAAACAGACAAACGGACAAAAACTAAGCAACCAAACACAGACAAATGAATAAACACTAGAAAACCAGACAGCCAGACAGACAAAACCCCAGACAGACAGACAGACAGACAGACAGACAGACAGACAGACAGACAGACTAACCATGGGATACATGGCTGGTAGGAAGCAGGCTGCGGCTGCATTGAGTTGAAGGTTTCTACGTATAAGGTTGTTCCTTCCGTTCTGAAGTAGCTGTTCTTTTAGATGTTGTGGTGGGTGCAAGTACTTGCAGGGCGGGTTCGTGCGCTGGCATCTACCCTGCTCGTTGAAGAACAAATTCAAAGTTTTTATTATTACTTTTGTTATTATTATTATTATTTATTATTATTATTGTTGTTGTTATTACTATTTTTAATGTGGTAGTTGTGGTTGTTGTGGTTGTTGTTTTATTGAAGCGCCATAAAAAATATGATCGACAGGATTCATGAGCCAAAAAAAATAACGAAGAAAGATTTTTTTTCACCAAGGCATGAAAAAATTAAAGCAGCAACAGTGGTGATGGGGAAAATGATGGAGACGACGACGATGATGATGTTGTTGATGATGACGACGTTGATGATGACGACAACGACGATGATGACAAATGTCACAAGAAAGTTGACAATCAAATCAAATCAAATCAAATCACTTTTATTCAATCAAACAAAACAAAAGCATGAATGATTCGGAGACCAAAAAAAGAAAATTAATTCTTGTGGGCTCGGCCACCGTGCAGCTCAAAATTGCTTCTCAATGATAAAATAAAATTGTCAATAGGAGAAAATGTATCAATGTTAATGAAATATGTACACACTTATATACATATATATACATATACATTATTATCCTTGAAAAACAGAACTTTTCGGAATTAAAAAATTTTTCAGTTTATTTTTAAAAAGATGCAAAGTGTTACAATCTTTAATTTCTTGTGGAATCGTCTCCCATAT
>NW_008705295.1:672253-685994 GCF_000326865.2 Helobdella robusta | reverse complement strand
TCTAAAAATGAATGTTGCAACGTGGTAGATGAACAAGTTTTTGATGTTGAGTATTTTCATCTCGAGATAATATTCACTTGTGTGACAATGAGGATGAAGATTTTTAAATATTCTGATGAATCGGTTTTGGCATTTTGTTAACTGTTTTAGATGAATGTCAGGACTGTTTCCCCAAATTACGTTGCAGTAGA
This sequence comes from Helobdella robusta, assembly GCF_000326865.2. NCBI lineage: Eukaryota > Metazoa > Annelida > Clitellata > Rhynchobdellida > Glossiphoniidae > Helobdella > Helobdella robusta. Next base: position 685,803 of record NW_008705295.1, on the reverse strand, counting down.
TGATGTGAGGAAAGATTAATGAATAATACAGGTCAATTAGAGTAGGTTTATTTAATTTATTTTTAATTTTGCTTATAACTCCTAGGGTTTTGCATATTCTTTTAGACATAGACAATAAAAATGCATTCCTAAAGTAATAAAAAATTTATAAATAATAGCGAAAAAATACAAAAAAAGAACAAATCAGTGACAAACACAGAGGCAGAAATATTATGAAAAATACTAAACGAATCAAAATACAAAAAAACAAAAAATAAAAAAAACTAACAAAACAAACGAGGAAACCTAACACAGAGACACAAAACCACACAAACGGACTCTGCTCAAACTATGTCGGTAGCTGGGGTTATAAAAAAGAATCTAAAAGTGAACTTAAACTGCTGACGGATGTAAAATGTGCGAGGGAGGAAATAATGATGCTAAACATATCACCCCATATAAACTCGTTTATGTCTCTCTCTCTCTTTCTCTCTCTCTCTCTTTTTCTCTCTCTCTTTCTTTCTGTCTCTCTCTTTCTTTTTCTTTTATCTTTTTTTGTAAAGGTATGTTTGTTTGTGTCTATGTGTGTTTATGTACGTGTGAGGACTTGAGTCTTTTTTACACTGTTGCATCATAATTTATTCAAGCTCTCATTTATTCATTCATTCATTCAATTAGTTAAACGTTCATTTTTACAAACATTTATTAATTGTTTGGTTTCTATTCATTCATCAGTTAATACATTCATCCATCGTCATTCATTCATTCATTCGTTCATTCATTCATAGACAATTTAATGGAATAGGATAGAAAGGCAGTTAAGGCGGTTTGCACGGCGTAAACATTAGCCGCACACAAACAAACAAACAAACACACGCACACGCACACACACACTCATAAACAAAAGTTTACACACAGGCACCACACACACACAGGCACCACACACACATACATATATATATATATATAATATATATATATATATATATATATATATTATATATATATATATACGACCTGGCTAATAAAATTTTAGATTGATATAGCGCAATTTAATGGCGGTCAGGACTTATGCGAATAAAAGACCAACAAAGAAACGTAAATGTTTATTTGTTTATGGGGGCTGTTTATAATCTGTCGGTATTTGTTTTCTATGGTACGGCCGTATGTTTATGTTCTTGTGCATGCGTGTGTGCGTGTGCGCGTGCGTGTGTGCGCGTGCGTGTGTGTGTGCTTTTTTTTCTTTATGTTGTCGTTTTTGTTTGATATTGTGGTTTCTTATAGACATGTAAATCATTGTCTGGTTGTTGGTTCATGATGATGATGATGATGATGATGATGATGATGATGATGATGATGATGATGATGATGAGGATGAAGAAGAGAGCTGATAAATTGATTAAGACGTTGATTCTTTGAACTAACTAATCAACAGCAGCACATCAGCCAAGCAATCTTCATGAGGAAATTAATCAACTATTTGGTTAATCAACTTCTCCACCATCATTCTCATCGTCGTCATCATCCCAATCATCGTCGTCATCACCATCATCACCATCATTATCACTATCATCACCATCATCACCATCATCACCATCGTATGACGAACATTTCCCGCACGTCACATAATGTTATTTGTTTTCTGGTTGTTTATAAATTTTTTCGTCCCAGGCAATGTATGTAATGAAATTTGCATACACTCAGCCACACGCCAGCCACCACCATAACCACAATCAGATATATTTAGGTAATATTATTAGCAGTATTAATACTAGTTGTAGTAGCAACAGCAGACGCCAGCAAATGTAGTAGTAGTAGTAGTAGTTGTAGTAGTAGTAGTAGTAGTAGTAGTAGTAATGTAGTAGTAGTAGTAGTAGTAGTATAAGTAGTAAAAAGATACTAAAGATACGGTATAAAAACAAACAACATGTGATGCATTATTAGCATTGTTAGTGTCGCGTATATGTGTGTATGTTTGTGTATGTGTGTGTGTATGTGTATGCATGTGTGTGTGTGTGTATGTATGTTTGTTTGCATGCATCAATGTATGTGTGTGTGTATATGTATGTATGTGCGTATGTACGTATGTATGTATGTATGATGTTTGGTGCAATGAACTTCACAATTAGCACCTTTACATGAAGTTCGCTCGTTGGCGATGTTGTTGGCTGTTTTTTAAGTTTTCTTTCTCAAAATTTTTGAGTGATTTTGACTTTTTGTATGTTTGTAAAAAAAACACGTGAACTAAAAATTTTTTCTAATAAAAATTTTTTAAACGTAAAACGAGAATAAAATAATATCCAAAGCAGCATGGAAATCAACGCTAAATAACTTAAAATAATAACCATTAAAAAGTTTTATGATAACATCAACAACATTAGAAACAATGACGACACATGCAACATACCACAACAACAGCAGAAGCAGCAGCAACAAAAACAACAACCACAACAGCAGCAACAACAACAACGACAAAAACATTTAGGACGACAAAAAGACGCCATATTACTCTGTAGTCATGGTGACGTCATAATTAAACAAAACAAAATAGTTTTTTTCTCCCAGTCGATTGCACAGAGGCAGCAGTTCTTCTACTTCGTTTATTTGAATTCTGAACGGAGAAATTTTCAATATTCAAATTGAATTTTTGAGAATTTTGATTGTAAGTTTGGCGAAAACGCAAAAAAAACTCAGCAAAAATATTTTTCGAATGCTTCATAGAAACTTAAAGAGCAGCAACAGAAGCAAAAGAATAACAAATACAATGTATGACAAGTATTCAGAAATGTTGTTAATGTCGTTGTTGTTGGTTATTGTGGTACATTGAACCATCGAACCCATCGAAGATGTGCAATCGCAACACCAATCAAAATTAACTTTAACTAAAATCATTCTTGGATGTGAATTCGTGAAAATAAACTCAAAAAAAACAAACAAAACACTATCCAGTGAAAACCAGCCAAACGAATAAAAATACCCAAAATCCAAGCAACGATTAGATCGACAAACAAAGGAATATATAAACAACGACATATTAAAATGCGTTGATATACTGATACACGACAACGACACACGCGCGCGCGCACACACACACGCACACACACAACATTATGTGATCGGCAAACCCAGCGAAAGAAAGAATTAATAGAATGCATAAATATGAAGACCGTAGTAAACAGCGCCAATAACAAAACATTGTATATTGTTAAGTCAGTACAAGCTTTCCCTCCCTCCCTCTCTCTTTCTCTCTCTCCCTCTCTCTCTCTCTCTCTCTCTCTCTTTTCCACTTTATCTTTCCGTATTTTTTTTATTCGCTCACACACTCACTCACTATTTTATCCGTTTATTAATTAATTCATTTATTTTTCCATACAAACTCATTCATTTATCTATTTATTCCTTTACACACATTACACATTCCTTCACACATTCACTCAATCATTCATTTATTCACTCATTTATTCACTCATTCATTTATCCTCCCACTTTCTCACTCAATCTCTCTCTCTCCTCTCTCTCTCTCTCTTTCTCTCTCTCACGACAACGACGTCTGCTTAGTAGTTGTTCTTTCTTTAGCGCTATAAATGTTAGTTTATGGAAAGGCTGAGCGTAAAAATTGCTGATGTCGTTGTTAGACGTCGTTTGTTGTTACTGATGTTTTTGTTGTTGTTAGTGTTGTTGATGTTTTGTTGTTGTTAATGTTGTTGATGTTATTGTTGTTGCGAATGTTGGTGTTGTAAATGTTGTTATTGTTGTGTTTGTTGTCGTTAGTGTTGTTGTTGCTGATGATTTTGTTGTGTCTGTTGTTGTTGTTAGTGTTGTTGTTGTTAATGTTATTAGTGTTAGTGTTGTTGTTTATAATGTTATAATGTTGATAACATTTTTTCCGTAATATTGCAGTTAACATTGTGGGTTGTTTTGTTGTTTTTGTTGTTGTTGTTGTCATGATTTGTTTTACATTTGTATGTCGTTGTATTTGTATACGTATGTCGTTTCAATATTAGGTCTATTATCTATTCTGTCTATTTTATTTTTGGTTTTTTTGCTAGTTTTGTTATTTAAATACATACAAATACCAGGATGCAAACAAAAATACAAATAGGGCAATACAAACATATATACATAGACAAATACCGAAATACATATTTAAATATACACAAATATAACAATGCAAACATTAGCAAATTATACAAAAAATACATACGCTTGAGATTTCGTGCGTATATTGAAACGTATATCAGAAAATATTTTGATTCATAAGGTGGTAGAAACAAAAAAAATAAGTATAATATCGTCGGAATGTTTGAATTAAATACACTTTTGACTAAAAATTTGTCATCTAAGCGATTTTTAAGATTCAGAAATTTCATAAATTTGATATTAAGAAATTTGAAAATAATTTGTTTGTGTGCATTCTTGTGTTTATGCGTACGTGTTTGTGTAAGTGTATGTTTAGTGTTTTTGTTGTTCCTATTGTATGAGTATATATTTAGCTATATCTGCATACTTGCGTTTCAAAAAAATGGAACAAACGAACTAAGGTTATTTTCACAAATGCTATTCATAGTAGTAATGAAAACCATCAGAAAATAAAAACATATACAAACACACATACATATACAAACACACATACATATACAAATACACACACATACATATGCAAACACAAAAACATACAAATAAATATTCAGCAATTACGTGAAAAAAGATTGTTAACAACAAAATTGTTACATATTACCATCGGATATGAACATTCATTTGGAAAAAATGCGAAAAAAAAATTGCAATCCGACAAATGTTTTAATAAAAAAAAAAAAAAACACTTAATAAATGTATAAAAGTGAGTTTGTATATACATACAATGCATATACAAACAACGTTATAATGTTAAAATGGTGCATATATATATATATATATATATATATATATATATATATATATATATATATATATATATATATATATTGAAAAATATTTTATACTAAAACATTTATGCATTCACATAATTAGACAGACATGACTAACTACAAAATTAACACGCACGCACAATTACACATACACAGACACACACAGACAAACACTTACACACAAACACACATATAAAAGTATATTTATATAAGTTTATATATATATATATATATATATATATATGCATATATATCTGTCTCTCTATCTATCTATTTATCCATCTGTCTGTCTATCTTTGTCTATCTCTGTCTGTTTGTCTATCTATCTATCTATCTATCTCTCTGTCTGTCTGTTTGTCTATCAATCTATCAATTAATCCATCTATCTATTAATATATATATATATATGTGTGTGTGTGTGTGTGTGTGTGCATGTGTGTGTGTACACGTGTGTGTGCGTATGACAAAAATGTGTTAGGATTATTTACATGGTGACTTAATAAAGAGGAATTGTTTGTATTTTGCATTGTTGGCATTTCAGCGCTCCTCACTCACTCCTCTTTTTTTATCACGTTGTGACTTCGTCTGTTTGCCTCTCCCTCCTATTAATTCGCATTGTTATTATTCTTGTTGTAGTCGTCGTTGTTGTTGTAACTGTTGTTCTTGCTCTTAATCATCCCTAATGTTGTTGTTGTTCTTATTCTTATTATTCTTAATAATATTGTTTTTATTTTAAAACAACGCTCGACGAATGTTGAAATCTGTTTGAAAGGGCAACCATTTCGCGAAATGTTTATTTGGACGTTGACATAGACGACAAAATGAGAATAATAATAATAACAATAACAATGATGAAAACAACAACAATAATAATAATAACAATAATGATAATGATTCTGATGATAATAATAATAAAAAAAACAAAATAATGAGAACTAAAAGTGAAGTTAGCCGAAATGAAAGTTTCTCGATTAAGAAAAAGTATGTGAGATAAAGGAGTGAAGTGGAATGGGAGAAGCTGACGAAAGATTTCACACACACATACACGTACACATGCACACGTGCACATAGCGATTAGGAAACAACGCGTTAAGTAGTAACGCTCGTCACATGATAACAGCCTTTAAAAATGTGTTATCGCTATTTGGTTTTACACACAAACAAACAAACACACATACACACTTATATGCACACACACACACACACACACAAACATAATGACACCTATATATAGACACGCATACATAGACTGGAAAGTAGACACACATATAGATACATAGCTAACATACATAAAATCACATACATACAAAACTGATAATCTCATATATACACACATATATTTACACACACACACTGATAAACACACATACACACACTCACACACAGTAAATTTAAATTCATTAAGCGCCACATAGCTTTGAAGTAGGTTAAGAAATGAATTCCTTCTAATTAAACGATTTATCGTTCGGGTATCAACAACATAAACTGTTTATAGCTCAATAAACAAACATGCATACAATTAATTAAACATAAAATTTAACAACACACGCTCCTCTTTATTTCTTTCACGCGCACACACACACAAACACCACCCTCATATATTCACGCATCACATAACACTGGCAGTTCAATGAGATCATGTTACATACATGCAACGTAATAATGATCCCATGTTTTGTTTGTCCCCCTCGTTAAAACGTGTGCGTGCGCGTATGCGTGTATGTTTGTCTGTGTGTATCTGTGTGGCTGTGTGTGCCTGTGTGTGGCTGTGTGTGTCTGTGTGTGGCTGTGTTTATGTCTGTGAGTGGCTGTGTGTGGCTGTGTGTTTGTTGATGCGCGTATATCAATACAAATATATTTTATTTATGAAGAACAGCAAAAAGAAAACAAAGCAAAAATGATGTACGTTTGAAATAAAAACGCTTGATATATACACATTCGTGAAAAATTAAGATAAGATTCGTGCAAATATAAAACCGCAATACACGCACACACACGCACGCACGCACACACTCACACACACAGACACACAAACATTCACATACAGATACACACAAATACACAGAGATGTCCAGAGATGCACACAGACACACAATTTATTAGTTATCGTAAACTATACATACCAGTGGGATCGAATGATGACGTCAGCGATTATATGATAATAACGATGATGATGATGATGATGATGATGACGATGATGAGACGATGATGATAACAATAATGATTACAGTCATGATAATGATTATGATAATAATGATAATGACGATTATTTCAAAGATGATGATTTTCACTAGTGATAAGCGTACATGAAAATGATATAACGTTGGATAAATGATGATGATGATGATGGTGATGACATGATGGCAGTGATGATGACGATGGCGATGATAGAAAAAATACGAAACATCAATTAGAATGATTAAAAAAAAGTGAATAGGAAAAAGTCTCGAACTATTCTCGCTAATTTCAACTGGAATGGTAACAGTAATGAAAGCAATGATGATGACGACGATGATGACGACGATAGTGGTGGAAATAATTTGGTGTCAAATGATCATTAACGTCAAAAACATGCCAGGCTCTGTCGTTCATTAATAATTCAACAACACAATAACTGCAATAACAACAACTGTAATAACAAAAGTAACTACATTAACAACAACAACAACGCTAATAATAAAAATATAAATGATAGTAATAATAATAATATGATACTAATGTTACTATTACGACTAAAAATACCCTCGGCTATCACATCAACGTAAATATTTTCAATGCAATTTGAGGCTAAAAAGTTTCCTGCATTATTTTATAAATTAAAATGTTATATAAAATAGAAATCGTTTTTTAAAATTTTACTAAAAAGATGATCAAGAAAATTTTAATTGGGGCTAACTTTGCCATGGTCTTACCTTGACGGTGGGGTAATTTTGCCGCGGTGGTCTTAAACTCAAAAATTTTTGTACAGGTGCCAAAATCAGGTAGTTGGTAATTTTTGCTTAGCCACCCCTCCCAAATCTAGCACTGATTTTATGGAAACTGCCATCCGAAAATTTCTAACAAATTTATGATTTTTTATTTTGCTTAGTATAAAAATAACTTCACAATCTAAATTTTTACTAAGACAATTATTTCTTTTTACTACAAAAGTTATTCCACTCTTGACTATATATGCATATATGTATATAAATATACATACATATATATATATATATATAATATATATATACATATATAAAAGTTAAGCTCTACATAATTTTTTTCATGGATGAAAAAGTATAAAAACGAATCATTAATACTTATCTAATCTCTTCCTTTATCTAGAATTCTTCAGAGTTTTTGCGTGCTTCTCTCGGTTTGGACATAAAATAAGAAAAATTTTAATGGTAGGTACGTTGTAAACAACTACACACATACTCACACAGGCATGCATACCATACACACTCACACACACACTTAAAGACACACACACACACACAAACACATATACACACTCACACATGCATACACATCACACACCACACACACACATTCAAAATTCCAAAGCTCACTTTAAAAAACATTAACAGCATCAACTATAAGCAATAATGTTAAAACCTAAAAAAAAATAAAAGAAAGTTAAACCATAAAAAAACAAAATGACGTCATCTTAATTTTCATCATCACCCATAAAAGAGTATTTAAAGACATTGAAATAACAACAACGACAAAATATCACCACTACTACAACTACTACTACTACTTCTAATGTAAAATAATAACAGCAATGATAACAAAACAATAGAAATAATAACAATAACTAATTTAATTATAATTTTCCATCCAAAGAACACAGGACTATTTCATGTAACGGTCTCAACGGGCGAATAATTCACGTTCAATTGGGGCAGATTAACCGAACGAACGGAAAATAAAAACGCAACACACACACACACACACACACACACACAAACACACAAACACGCCACAGATACACACGTTACACACACACACACACACACACACACACACACACACACACACACACACACAAGCAAACACAAACATACACACACAAACTTTATTCAGATCGCATCAAATCATTTCAATTTTAAACTTAATTTGGGGATGTTTGTTTGTGAAGAACGAAATTAAAAATATAAATGTCGAAGTAGTTTATAAGACGAAATACTCAACACCAACTTTATACACAAAGCAGTTTATAACTCTCTTAAACAACAAAACTAATAATACTAATAATACCAACAAAAACACAAAACAACACCAATAAAAATACAAATAATACCACTAGCAATACGAACAGTTCAAATAATAATAATACAAAGCAAAAAACAAAGAACCGAGTAATATTGATAACGAAATATATCGTAATGTTTACACAACTATGCAGATAACATGATTTATATCTAGTACGATGTTACAAAAAATGCTGCAGATAGGCACACACTCATTTATACATACACATTCACACACAAACATTCACACACACACATTCACACACACATTTACACATACACACAGTCGCACATGCACAGTCTCGCACACAGTCACGCACACAGAACAGATAACAATATATACAAGTGGTTTGTAGACTATATAATGTTTATAAAAAAATTGACGGACAGCATATTTGTTTGCAAAAAGTTTAGATATTTACTATATAAAAATAAAATAGATAAAATAGTAATAACCAGAAGAAGAATTATCAAAAATTTGTTGTGTGTCTGTGTGTGGCCGTGTGTGGTTGTTTGTGGCCGTGTATGTGTCTGTGTGTGATTGTATGTGTCTGTGTGTGGTTGTATGTGTCTGTGTGTTGTTTTATTTTAATACAGCCCGCATATTCTATGCCATCTTTTCAAATTATGATGTTGTTGTCGTTTGTCTGTCATAGTTTTTGGGGACATGGATGTATAATTGCTTTGTTTTGCTGTTATTTGCTGATGTTTTGGTTTTATTATTATTGCTGTTGTTGTTGTTTTTGTTATTGTTGTTGTTATGTGTTGTTGCAGTTTTTAATAGCTCCATATGTTTCATCATCATCATCTTAGTGATCATCCCAGACATCATCATCAAGGTTATCATCATCACCATCATCATCATCATCATCCTCATCATCATAATCGTCATCTTCCTCCTTCTCCTCATCATCATCATCATCATCTTCTTCTTCGTCAGCATCATCATCACCGTCATAAACACAACATCGTCGTCCTAATCATCATCAACCCAAACATCATCACCATCATCGTCAGGAGGAGCATGAGATGGGGGAAGCGCATATAGGGCAGAAATTTGATATGTCATTCGATCCTAAACAATAGCACGAGAGCACATAAACATCTCAACTTCCTGTTTGGCCGTGTGGTTGTGGTGGTTGTGGTGGTTGTGGTGGTTGTGGCGGCGATGACGGCGAGATTGTGATGGAAATAAGAGAGAGACAGAGGAAAAAAGAGAAAAGAAGAGAGGAGAGAGGGAGTGGAAGAAAAAAGTGCGAAAAAAATGACGAAAAATGGATAAAAGAATTTATAAAGTCACAATAAAAATGTGGTATAACTGTGCTGAGAGCAAAAAATAAAATTAAAAAGAGAATGAGAAAAGAGAGAAAAAAGAAAGAAAGTGAAAAAAAGAAAGGAAGAAAAATAAGATGTAGAAGTATGACAGAGAATAATATGCAGGCAGGAAAAACTTGGTGAGGTATTACGAAAAAATAATTTAAATCACTGCTGAGATAATAAAGACAACAGAAAAAAGACAAACAGATACAAAAAATAAGAAAACGAAATCAGGATAATATGTTAGAAAAAACTGAAATCTAAGTTTTTTAAAAAAAAATATGTATATAATTCAAATGCAATAATGATGATGATTTGCCAAAAAGCCATATTTAAATTTTGTTCGAAGATATTTCACGTGTAGGGACTTAGTAAGTAACCGAATACGACATAAAGAAAAAGAAAAACTTAATTTTTACCTCAAACAAATGAAAAACAAACACACACACACAGAAATACACACACACATACGTTTACACACACACACACACCTACACGTACACACACATGCACACACACACACACACACATACTTCTAACAGACCAAGTAGTAAGAGAGGAAACCATTAGAAAAAATTCCCACGTCCACAACATCTTCATCAACATCATTATCATGCCATCACGTACACGTTCTGTACACGCACATTATTAAGTGCACACTTTTGCATATACAACACAAACAAACACACATACACTTATATATATATATATATATATATATATATATATATATATATATATATATATATATATATATATGATAAAATACATACATATGAATGTGTGCGTGTGTGTTCGTGTGTGTGTGCGCGTGCGCGCGCGTCTTATTTCATGTGCACGTGTGGCCGGCTATGCATTGAAATAAATCGAGCACACAAATGTATAGCATATCAAAGAATGGAAAAATAAGACGAGGTGTTGTAAGATGATGATGATGACGATGATGAAAATGATGATGATGAAGTGGTGATGTTGATGAATCTGACGATGACGACGATGACGATTAAAAAAGAAGAAGATGATGATGATACTGACAAAGATGGCGACCATGAAGATGAAAAAAAAAATCCGTGAAAAGAATTTCAAAAGAAATCGCAAATAAGAAATATTCGGTGAAGTGAAGCAAGTAAATAATGCAAGGATGAAATAAACACAACCCATCCCCTCAACTGTCAAGTAGCACAACAACTGCATCAATTCTCCTATCCACAACTCTAACGAACACACGACAACCATTTTTACAACACCATTTTTCGGACACACGTGGAGTTTCACAGGACTTCGCAAACAGAAAATTTAAAAAAAAATCTTAAAATCTTCTTTCCAACCGAAATGCAATAAAAATTAACAATAACTTTATAAAAAAAGATGACATCGAGTAGAAACCTCTCATCTCACTAAAAAAAAAATCAATTATACAACCACAAATATTAAAACCGCGAAATCCAAAATACAACAATAGCAAATAAAACGACATTAAAGTCATAACAATTGTATTAAAAAAAATCATCATCGCCGTTATCATCATCGTCATCATCACCACCCTCATCACCACCATCATCATCACCACCATTGTCACCACCATCATCGCCACGACCAACAACAACCGCAACAAAATGACGTCACGACCAACGTAAATAAACACTAATACACAATCATAAACAAAAACAATCTCGTAAACAACATACAGAGGTATGCTGGCGCGATTATACATACATCTATCTATTTATGTAGTTTCGCATAAATAAACATGTGTTGTACGTATTGTATATTTGTATGTGTTTTTACGTATGTATGTATGTATTTGTATGTCTGTTTGTTTGTGCACACACACACACATACACAAACAAACAAACAAAATTATTATATTTTCATACCAGCATGTTAGTCATCACGTGTATTGTATATACACCAGTAAACATACAAAGAAACAATTATGCAAACATGAAAATATACAAACATATGCTAACTCTTACAAACACATACACACAAACATAAAAAAAACATACAAACTTACAATCAGAAACATACAAACACATACTAATGTATAAGAACAATACAGTCGGAAGCATACAAAACATACATGCAGGTAGGTGATCAGAAGAATTTCTGTTGGCTGTTTGGGCAATAAATTTTCGGCTCATTAGAGTAATCAGTAAAATAAATTATGACCAAACGTCGTTCTATTCATCCAGCTCATCATCGTCGTCGTCATCATCGTCGTCATCACCATCGTCATCATCATCGTCATCGTCATCACAATGAACATTGGCAGTGGTCTCACATATTTACGACATTCCGGTTTCACACAGACGCAATACACTGGACACTCACCACCATCATCGTCATCTTCGTCTTCATCATCGCCATCACCGCCATCTTTGTCTTCATCGTCATCGTCATTACCATCATCATCATCTTCTTCTTCATCATCATCTTCTTCTTCTTCATACCCATTTTCATCATCATCATCGTCTTAATCATCAACCCCGTCATCATCATTATCATCATCACACTTATCATCATCGTCGTCATCATCACCAGGAACATGGAATCATCTTTATAGGTGTGTTAGAATTTCCTCTTTGAGAACGGTGACTTCATGAAATATGTATAGCTTCTGAACATCATCATCATCATCATCATCGTCGTCATCATTATCATCATCATCATCGCCATCGTCATCATCATCAATAATTGATAATAATAATAGTAATCATTAAAATGATGGGAATGATGACAGGTAAAAAAAAAATAAACGCGAAAGTTATAATGAAGATGGTGATGACAACAAAGATGTTTCTGTATCTCAAAACTGGAGCTACACTACACAGTTCCAAAAATAGATACAAATAGAGATACAGACAAGAACAAACAACAACAAAAACAACGACGACAATAACAACACAACAACAGCATCATCGACAACAACAACAACGACAACAACAACAACAACACAACATTATTATCAACGTCATCATCATCAACAACAACAACAATTTCGGATATGCAGTAGCTGATGGGTGTTGAAAAAGGAAAATTATTAGCACTGTACTGAAGACGTGATAGATGTGACAACTACGGATTAATTACAATATAATGCAACTAGAGG
>NW_008705295.1:666979-672195 GCF_000326865.2 Helobdella robusta | reverse complement strand
CACACATGTACACACATATAAACACAACACACCCTTATCATCAGACTAATTTACCTTATATAAACGTGCACAAACAAACATACACGCACATACATGCGCGCGCACGCACACATAAAAACGACACACGCACACATGCAAGCACGCACACACGTTCACAGAATTAACGATACAGATGGCAAATGAAAATAGCATCACACGTCAAAACCGATTGACTGATTGGTAACTCTAAATGATGGCCAACTACTGTTTGTCTGTGTCTCTACTTGTATTCCCATACTTATATACCTCTGAATGTGTTTATAAACTTGTGAATGCAGCATCTCTACAATCGCATTGTATTTATATAAGCTGTGTCTGTAGTACATATACGTATTTATTTGCGTGGGTTTTTTTAGATTGAATAAGCACAAAAGTTTATATATAGGAAATTGAGATAAGAAATATAATTTTGGAAAAAATAAAAATGATTAAATTTCTGAGCCAGTAATTAAATGAATGAAAGAGAAAATGAACGAGTGAAGAAATCAATGAATGAATGAATGATTGAATGGAAGAATAAGTGAGTGAATGAATGAATGGACAAATGGGTGAATGAATGAGTGGGCAGATTAATTAATTCTGCTCTGCTGGCTTCAATTTGTGTATGACCTCATTTACGAAAAAAGACGCACACACACACGCACGCACACGCACACATTTATATACACACACATACAAACACACACATACCAAAAGATGAACACGTAAGAACAAATACAAACACACATAATCAAGTAAAATAACAGTGAAATATTGAATCAAATTTATAAAATAAAATATTCATACTCACACAACTTCAATCATAAAAACTCTCGCATGTTAAATCATTAACTTCTCCAAGCAAAATCATCTTTTTGTTGAACTCGTTTTAATATTTGATGAACGAAAATAAAAAATATATTTATTTTTCATTTAAAAAATGTTTTTTTGGGATTTGGTCCATAACTTCTTCCTCCATCAACAACATAGCCGAGTAACTGATACGAAATAAAAATACTTTCCCATTGTCCTAACAACAAATTCCATAATATCGAATGCTTCATTCGCAATACAAATGCCTTCAAACAAATTGAAGCATGTGATAGGTATCAAGTTTATAGGGAGTTTGTATGAAAAACAAAAATAACTCATGTGCATATTAATATACAACCTCTAAGATAACCATTGATTTTGTAATAAGAGTAATATAAATATTCAAACATCATAACTACTACTACTGTTGCTGCTGCTGCTACTACTACTACTACTACTACTACTACTACTACTACTACTACTACTACTACTACTACTGCTACAACTACCACTTTACTACTATTTCTACTACAACTGCTGCTGTTATTAATACTACAATAACAACAACTACTACTGCTGCTGGAATAAATAGTAAAGATAATAATAACAATAAGAAAAATATTACTAATGAGAAAAATAATTTTGCATCAAGAAATTTGGCAGCACGTATTGTATTATTTTGTTTGTTTTTTAGCCAGTTAAATAGATTTCCATTGTGGGGCTTGGTAACCCAATATAGTCCCACCTCCTAATGTCGCCCTATCTCCAGTTGCTTCTCCGTCATTTCTAATTTTCATCTATATATTTTTCGGCGTATAAATTATTTTATTTTACTATTATCTTCTTTATTAGTATCCATATAATAATTATTTTTAGTAATGCTAGTGGTAGTAGTAGTAGCAGTAGTAGTAGTAGTAGAAGTAAAAGTAGTAGAAGTAGTAGTAGTAGTAGTAGTAGTAGTAGTAGTAGTAGTAGTAGTAGTAGTAGTAGTAGTAGTAGTAGTAGTAGTGGTGGTGGTGGTGGTGGTGGTGGTGGTGGTGGTGGTAAGTAGAAGTAGTAGTAGTAGTAACGGTAGTCATGTACGGCTACTGCAACTACTAGTACTCTACTACTACTACTACCTTTATCTCTACTGCTGCTACTACTAACTACGACGACTACTACAACAAAAACTACTACTACGGAGTGGATAAAGTTAAAAAATGCGTCCCATTAAATCGGTTTCCTGATCCCATTTTTCCAGGAGCTATTTAGGCAGTGCATGTAATAATTGTAAGTTAGGGCTTTCCAACAATAAAAGAATCAGGTCGTACAACCATGCAGGCCTTAGTAATTGTATTTATGGGAGCAACTTATTCTCACCTTGTATACGTTCTCCTTAGTCTTGCAAACAAACTTGATGCGTGTGCGAAGAATATCGCAGTGGAGAGGAAAATATTTTGGGAAAATAATTTTAGTAATTATGAATTCATGGTTATTTTTTTCTTATTATTTAAAAAAAACAAAATCTGACGAACATATGGAACTGTTAAGACATGTATTTTGAAGTGTTAACTGAATCAAAACGGAAAAGAACAAAACTTAAACCTAGAAAACAATGCAAACAGCAGAGGCAAATGTTTTTCCAAGAGATGCTCGCTCACATGGCAATGGCAATAAAAACATTACATGCAATATTTCTAGAGGTATGTTGTTGTTTTAACAACTAATTGAAAAAAAGAAGTAACTATAAAAGAAGCCATAAATTAAATCCCATGCATACGTTTGCAGTTGTACGTCTGTGGGAATGTCTTAGTATGTCTGTCTACAACTCCTATATACAGTCAGAAAATTTTTGTAAGAGTTTGTATTTGTTATACTTATAATTGAACTTGATTCGCAAACATCAAATTTTTCATCAATTACATTCGCAATCGGCACCAATCAAAACATTGACAATACGAAGCATATATTTATTTATCTATTACTCAATTGTATACATACACACAGTCACCTATACACGCAGAACACAACTGTTTCTTCAACTAGCAATGAAAATAAAACTACCAAAATACAATTTTTGTAATAACAATAGCAGCAATGGTAGTGAAGCATTGAATGAATGCCTTGGAATATGACTATGCGATTATATTTCACCATTTAATCCCTGCAACGTTCTAATCGCAGAGATGGCTTTTATTAAGACATTATCTGAAATATTTATACTCATTACGGCCGTTATAACGCTTGTTTGTTTGACGGTGGCGATGATGAAAAATAAAATGTGATGAAAAATTTCATCACGACGACGATTATGATGGTGGTGGTGATGATGAAGACGATAATGATGGTGATGATGACGACGATGATGGTTATTATGTGATGATGATGACGACGACGACCATGACGATGATGATGGTTCTGATGTGATGATGACGATGATGATTCTGGTGCATATAGTAACGACGATGGTGATGATGATTATTTGAAAAAAATAGTTAAAAGTTAATTGATAATTTCTAAAAATATGAACAGCCTTCGGTCTGGAAGTGGAATGGTTCTATTCCGGGCTGTTTTATAAGTGGCGGAAAGATAAAATTTTCTTTAAACACATCTGCCCGGTACATTTTTGCATTTCAAAATAATTGCTTTATCGTTATTCTCTTCTTTAATTTTTTTCATTGAACGATTCATTCATTCATTCGTTCGTTCGTTCGTCGTTCGTTCGTTCGTTCATTCATTCATTCATTCATTCATTCATTCATTCATTCATTCATTCATTCAGTCATTCAATCTTTTCTTAATTATTTATTTGTTGCAGATTGATAGGTCAGCAGATGGACTGATACGAAACAAGGAAAGAACGAACGAACGAATAAAGGAATAAAAGAATGAATGATTGAAAAAAGGAAAAAAACGAACAAATGAACGAATGAACGAATAAATGAATGAATGAATGATCGATCATCCACGATGAACGTTCAAACGCAAGACTGAAATATCAAATTCAATTCTCTCTAAAAATATTCAAATACTCGCACACGCTGACAGAAAACTATGACATACGGACAAAATTAATTTAAAGTAAATTGCGTAAATATAAAATGAAAACATAAACAAACACACACACACACACGCACGTACGCACGCGCACACAAACATACATACCTGCACTCATACACACGCACACAAAACAAGAACAAATTCACCAAAATCGAAGCATACAGCTAAAAACAAAAGATCAGAATATATATGACTCGAAATCGCTACGTCACTAATCAATCAAAATGAATAAAAGAAGAGATGACGATGACGACGATGATGAAAATGATGATTATGATGACGATGAGTCAATCAATCATTAGTTTGGACAGTTCAATCGTCCATCGCTACAGATCATCCACATCTCCATATGAAGACACCAACAAACACACTCAACACACACACACACACACACACATAAACATACACACAAACACATAAACATATAAACACAGACACTCAAACGCACATAGAAACACACCCACATGAGGTTTATTCACGTATTCAACTCGATTCAAACGAATTCAGAGTAGTAATGTGTTCAGAAATAATTCTTTTGCGTATGATAAATATTCATGCACTTGAGAAATTTTCATAAAATTGTTTATAGAATTTTTTTCCAATTTGGCTTAGGACACCACCAACTACTAATCATTATTTTCATCATCTTTTTCACCATCATTGTCCTTATTATCATCGTTGGCATCACCAACGCTATCTTATTACGTACGTACGTAAAGGGCTAACAAACATACACAAAGTCGCACGTATACATAAAATCATATTGTGTACAAACATACAAACACTCACACACACACGTACACACACACACGCACACACACAACACACAGACACAACCTTAACATTCAAAACATCTACATATTCGTTTGTGTTTCGTTAGATACATAAATTTTATTTACACGTGTTTTTAATTTTCAAAACCTTAGCTTTTTTTCTTTGCGTTCCTTTATCCAAAAAAATTGAAAATAGCTAAAAAAATGTAAGCAAAAAAAAACCTAAAATACAACTATACCAAAATAAAACTATACAAAAAATATAACTTTACAAAAAATACAAAAATACCAAAAATAAGTCTACAAAAAGTTCCCTAAAAGATAAAAAAACAAAAAAAAAACATTCAGAAATTGCTG
Source organism: Helobdella robusta (assembly GCF_000326865.2). Lineage (NCBI taxonomy): Eukaryota > Metazoa > Annelida > Clitellata > Rhynchobdellida > Glossiphoniidae > Helobdella > Helobdella robusta. The sequence goes on along the minus strand of NW_008705295.1, from coordinate 667,192 downwards.
GAAAAATAGCGGTAGCATTGTTGCCAAGACAACCGTACAAACTGACCTAGACGTAATGGCCTCATTGTCATTCCAGAAGTTTTGGTAGTAGTAGAAGCTGTAGTAGTAGTAGTAGTAGTAGTAGTAGTAGTAGTAGTAGTAGTAGTAGTAGTAGTAGTAGTAGTAGTGGTAGTAGTAGTAGTAGTGGTAGTAGTAATAGTAGTAGTCGTGGTA
>NW_008705295.1:662649-666664 GCF_000326865.2 Helobdella robusta | reverse complement strand
ACGACAGGTAACGAAATATGTAACAATTTTAGGCACTTGCAACTTGAACAACCACACTAACAACAACAACAACAACAACAACAGCAACAACATTAACAGCAGCAACGACGGTAGCTTCAGCAACGACAGCAGCATCAACGACAGCAGCAGCAAGACAACAGCCACAACGACAACATAAGCAACAAGTTGCGAGATTTATTTAGTGAGAAAATGCAAATTTATATCCTCTTCACACGCCCAAACTCTGATTTTTTTCTTTTTGTCTCTTATTTCTTTTATTCATTCATTCATTCGTTCCGTCAATTTTTTATTCATTTTTTATTCATTCATTTGTTCATTTAGTTTTTACGCACTGATCCATTTAAATATAATTAAACCTGCCGATAATTTCATCTATTAGCGATCGGCTTCATTTTTTAATAAACAAAATTTGAATTCATTTGTTAGGTTTTATAGAAAAAAATGTAAAATTATAAATGCACGTACGCACACACGCACATGCGATCGCACGCACGCAAACACGCACGCACACGCACGCAAAAAAACTACGCAACGCCAGGGATGAATAATTCTTGCTTGTTATCAATGGTCAGACTGGCTTATAACAAGCGTGTTTCGGACATTGGTCAATTTTTAATAAGCTGACCAACTCGTGCTCTCTACATCTTTCTGTCTATGTTTTTGTGTCTATCTGTATGTGTGTTTGTTTGTTTATGTGTCTGTCTGTATGTGTGTCTGTCCGTTTATGTGCCTGTCTGTTTTTCTTTCTACAAGATGTATTTGTTTGAACGTGTGTGTATGTGTGGGAAAGTTAAGTGTTTGTGGGAAAACGTTAAATTTTGTTTGTGTTGAAATACAACTTTGATGTATGTGTGTGTATGTGAGGTTGCATGTGTAGTTTTATGTGTGTTTGAATGTACGTTTGTATGTGTGTTGGTATGTGCAAGGCTGTGTATGTATTGTAGGCGTGTTTGTGTGTATGTATGTTAGTATGTGTGGTTGTATATGCATGTGTGGTAGTATATGTATGTGTGAAAATATTTGTGGATTCGTTGAAATATTCCTCAATGTCTATTTGTGCGAGGTCAATAAAGAAGAAGGGAACAACGTTCAAAATAATAACGAACTTTTTCCTGTGATAACCTCTGCCCGTATAGACACAACAGCACACATGCATCTACCTATATAGACGCAGACATCCAAGTATACACATACACATACAAACAAATAAACACACATACACGTACTGTACACATACACAAATGAATAAACATCCAAAAAATACACATACGCACAGCAAACAAACCAGCATAACATCATTAAACATGTCGGGCTTGGACGACCAAAATCAAAGAATAATGCATATAAAACATTCATACAGACTCTAAAAACGAACACAAACAAGCCTTCCAGTATAACAAAAAATCAAATACACAAAACAATACATACACAACCAACTACAAAACACATTCACACATCCATAAATATCCACACACGCCTACACACACGCACGCACACACGCGCACAAACACAATCGTCTACGCAGAGGCAGAAGGATATTTAGGGATGGACTCATAAATATATTCGTACGATTCGTATTTGTGGATCGATCGAATTAACTACATCGTATTTCGTTATTTTATACCGATACGCAGAACGAAAAGTAAAAATACCCAAAGATACTAAATATAAATATCTAACAACATCATAAAAGTAACCCTCGATAAATAGAGAATGGGCTCATAAACACCCATGTCTAGAGCTATATAATTTGCAAAGCCCAACAATTTCGACTTTTTAAATGATCGATATACAATAACAATGGAATAATGAAACACTAGTTCGAATGTTTGTTAAGCTAACAATGAATGAAAAGTTTTTGAAACATTTAATTAGGGCGTGATACTGTATTTGTATGTATGTGTGTGTGTACGTATATCTGTGTATGTGCTGTTGCTGTTTGTGTACGTATTATTTTTGTGGTTTATGTATGTGTGGCTATTTTTATGTATGTTTAAAGGTATGTTTCCGTATGTTTATCTATGTTTGTTTAAGAGTCAATGTCCTCATTTTGAAGATGATGAAGATTGGGTTGTTGCATATTGAGGTGTTAAAATTGCCAGCGATCTACGCAGACCGTATTTGAAATCTGCACGTACATTCTACGTACATACAATTCACACGGGCATGATATAATTCACACGTACATATATTTCACACGTATGTGATCATAATTCATCCGTATGTACGTATAATTCATAATGCATGTTAGTTTGCTCTTTCAATTCATAGACGCGCAAACATAATTCGCTTATACAGACACATATACACCCATGCACACACACGTACACACAAACACACGCACACACATACAGATAGAGAAAATTTTAGGTGTGATAAAAATGTTTCAAGAATTAAATTATGCATCAAGTGACCATGTTTCCGCTTCTAGGAAGAATAACGATCATGCTGATTATAAGCAATGACGATAACGACGGTGGTGATGAATAAGATAGAGGAGATGATAGAGAGATATCATGATAGCAATGATATCTATCATGATGACACAAATCTTGAGTATCAAGCAACAATGAAGAAAGATTGATTTAGTGATATATGTGACGAAGACGACGAAGGTGTTTTAGTTAACGAAAGCATTACCAAAAAACGGAAATAACCATACAAATGATGTCACCAACAACTATTTAATTATAAACATGACAATAATAACATCAACTGTTATCACACAAATGATGTTACCAAAATGATAATAACATCACTGATGACGTAGATGATGACGCTGACGACAACTACGGATATTAAAAAATAAAAAAATAGTTGAATATGACGATGACTGCTGGAAAAATCTCTCCACACACTAACAATAACTTCGCCGCTAGGTAATATAAGAAGGAATATTAGATTAGATTATTATTGCTGCAATGGCAGTCATAAGCATGGCAAACACATCATCATCTTTGTTATAATCGTCATCGTCGTCGTCGTCGTCATCACCATTCTCATCATCGTCTTTCTCGTTGTCATCCTTTTCACCTTTTTGTCACTGCTGTGTTCACTTTGATTGTCACCAAGGTTGTCATCATTTGTCTAGAATATTCATTGCCACCATGGTCGTCATCACCTTCATCCTCATCATCTTCATCATCATCCAACTCATTATCTTCATCATCATCTTCATCATCATCTTCATCATCATCCAACTCATCATCCAACTCATCATCTTCATCATCATCTAACTCATCATCTTCATCATCATCTTCATCATCATCTTCATCATCATCATCATCACCATCTAAATCATTATCTTCATCATCATCTTCATCATCTTCATCATCATCTTCATCATCATCTTCATCATCTTCTTCATCATCATCTAACTCATTATCTTCATCATCATCTTCATCATCATCTTCATCGTCATCATCATCATCTAACTCACCATCGTCTTCATCATCATCGAAGTGATCGTTTCTTTCATTCAACTTCACCATCGTCATCTCATCATTCCAACATCATTCCCGACATCATTGTTGCTATCTCAGAGAGCCTAAACAAAAAAAACACTAAACCAACATAAACAACAACACGTGTGTAATTCGCAAGAGAGCATGTTACCATCGTAAACACGTTTAAAGGCATACAAAAGATATAAACATTCATAAACTGCGTCATAAAACATGCATACGTATGCATCCACATAACACAAACATACAGGCAAACAGGCAAACAGACATACAGACAGATATATAGACAGACAGACTGACAGATAGACATACAGATATACAGACAGACAGATGGAGAAACACATAGACAGAGAAACAGCCACCCAAAGACAACAGCAAAAGCAACATCTAAAACAACATCTTCAAAATAAACAACAATTTTATCAACAACAACATCAGCATCTACGATACATCGTCAATGAATATATCCGTAAAATCTACAAGGAGAGCTTATAAAATATCATTGGCATAATGATATCAACAATAACAAC
>NW_008705295.1:652649-655149 GCF_000326865.2 Helobdella robusta | reverse complement strand
CGAATAAACTATTATTGGTGCGGTTATTAAATAGATTTACCACAGTAGCCTCATAGCGACGCAAAGCGACACACGGCGACACAAAGCGACACACGCCGACACACGCCGACACAAAGCGACATACGGCGACACAAAGCAACACACGGCGACACACGCCGACACAAAGCGACATAAGGCGACACACAGCGACACACACACACACAGACGCATTGCAGAGTCACAAAGGACAGAATGCATTTTGAAAACACCATAAGTCAGCGGTTAATGTTTTGCCGGGACGTTGAAAGTCCTATGAAGAAGGCAGGCTTAATTGGCTCTCATGCTTTAATAAAATAGCCATGCTGGAAATTTTTTCCACTCTACTGTATGTGTTTGTGTGTTTTTGGAGGTGTTTTTTTGGTATTTTTTTAGTCTGTCTGTTTGGTTTTCAGTTTTTAAAGTTTTAAAAACAAAACGAAAATCTTCAAATTAAAATCGATTTTGAAACGTTAGAAATTTTCTACATTAGACATAGCTACGAAGGGAAACTGCAAAAATATCAAACAACAACAACAACTAAAATGTATCTCATCTATCACATGAACATTATCAAAAGAACGCAAACATCATCAACCGTGAACAATATAAACATAAACAACAACAACAACACTAACAACAACAACTTAAACAACCACATAAACAACAACAACAACACAACAACAACAACACATAAACAACAACAGCATTTTGAAGGCACGCAATATGGTAGTAAACAAGAAGCATGTTGTTGACCGCTAAGATAGGGTCGCTAGGTCCAAATCATTACATCAAAAATACACATTATCAACAGTCCAGTAACTCCCATTCTCAACAAATTAATATAATAAAATAATATAAATAATAAAAATATAACACACACACGACACAGATATTAACACACAAAACGCGTATATAATAAAATTTAACACTAACAAAGATAATAGCAAGTCCGTGCGTGTATGTGTATGTGCAAATGTGTGCAAGTGTGTGTATGTATGTGTATATAAGGTATGTGTGTATTAAACCACACATACAACATAGAAATTAACTGACATGTACGTTGTAATAGTGTGTGTGTTTGTGTGTGGTGTGTGTGTGGTGAGGTGTGTGTGTGGTGGTGTGTGTGTGTTTGTTTGTGTGTGTGTGTGTGTCCTCGCACTTTCACGCCGGCTCGCATGGAATGGACATAAACACATTTGTAAATTGAGGCGTGAAATTCCATCCCCACAACAACAACATTAGAGCGGAAGTTGGATATATATCTTACTACTTCCGTTATAACGTTTGTCGTTCGCACTAGGTGTCGTTGATGGCCAGTTGTTTGCTGTGTTTGTTGTTTGCGGTGTTGTTGTTGTTTGCAATATTGTTGTTGTTTGCTGTGTTGTTGTTTGCTGTGTTGTTGTTCGCGGTGTTGTTGTTGTTTGCAATATTTTTTTTGTTTGCTGTGTTGTTGTTTGCTGTGTTGTTGTTCGCGGTGTTGTTGTTGTTTGCAATATTGTTGTTGTTTGCTGTGTTGTTGTTCGCGGTGTTGTTGTTGTTTGCAATATTGTTGTTGTTTGCTGTGTTGTTGTTTGCTGTGTTGTTGTTCGCGGTGTTGTTGTTGTTTGCAATATTGTTGTTGTTTGCTGTGTTGTTGTTCGCGGTGTTGTTGTTGTTTGCAATATTGTTGTGTTAAGTAGATGTTTGCAATGTTGTTATTGTTTGCGGTGTTGCTGTTTTTGTTTGTGGTGTTGTTATTGTCATTATTTGTTGTTGTTTTTGTTGTTGTTTGTATTGGGATGAAGTTATTTTTGTGTTGTTGTTTGGTTGTTAATGTCATTCATATCATTGCTTGTTGAGGTTATCATTGTTGTTATCGTAGTAGTAGAAGCGGTAGTAGTAGTAGCTACAGAAGCAGCTGCTACGTAGTAGAAGCAATAGAAATAAAAAAAAGTAGTAGTTGTAGTATATAGTTGTTAATTTTCATTATCTTGGCGATGTTGTCCGTTGACGTCTGTTTAAGCTGTTGATTGCAAAGAAATTTTTATGTGTAGTTGTTGTTGGTATTTGTTGTTAGTGTAATTGTTGTTGATGTTGTTGGCAATTGTTGTTAGTGTCATTGTTGTTGTTGTTGTAATTGTAGTTTTTGTTGTTGTTAATGTAATAGTGGTTAGGGAATAATGTTTTCATGATTTAGGTTGATGACATTTTTAATTTTCTTTTTTATGATTACGTCATTTCGGTTATCGTTACAATTACAAAATCTAAAGATAATAGAAGCACATATACAGATACACACACACACACATATACTAGCATACACACAGATATACACACACATACTAACATACACATACGCACATACAAAGGCAGACATACACACACACACACACACACACAAACTACTAATATATGTGTACGTACCTACATACAAGCTAAACTTGTGTAGAACACGGAGCGACTATAAATAACATAAGTGGTGGCTAGGTGGTTGATTATTGGT
>NW_008705295.1:641282-652041 GCF_000326865.2 Helobdella robusta | reverse complement strand
ATTGCTAGTTGTTGATTGATTAGATGGTTGGCTGGCGATTTGTAAAATGGTTGATTGGTTGGTTGGCAAATAATTAATTGGTTGGTTGGATGGTTAGTCGGCTGATTGATTGGTTGGTTGGTTAGTAGGTTGGTAGGTTAGTAGGTTGGTAGGTTGGTGGGTTGGTTGATTGGTTGATTGGTTGGTTGGTTGGATGGTTAATTGGTTGGTTGGTTGGATGGTTGATTGGTTGGTTGGATGGTTGATTGTTGGTTGATCGGTTAGGGTTGTCGATTGGTTGATTGTATGTTATTTACGATGTAGGCTTATGCTTTGCAGTGCCATAAAGCACATTGGTTTAAGTTAGGTTGGTGTAAAGACCTTAAGTTATGTTTTTGCGGCCTTGCTAGGCAGCTTTAATACTTTGCTTTATACTCATAGTGCAGTCGTAAATATCAGCAGGGATGATGTGGCAGTGAAAACTTCTCAAGAAATATGGATGTTTAAAGTGACGAAAGTTAATAAAGAAGGAGAATATATGAAATCTCAATCATGTGTGTGTGTAGCAGTTTGTGAATAAAATAATAACACAACGATTTCCAAATGAAGACTCATATTTAATAAAAAAACTATCTTTTGTTTTTATTATTAATTATTTTATTGTTTTTCTTATTAAAAATCAAGAAAGAAAGAGAAAAAAAGAAAGAAAAAGAGAGACAGAGAGAGAGAGAGAGAGGTAGAGAGGGAAAGAGAGAGAGAGAGAGAAGAGAGAGAGAGAGACTAGACTAGAGAGTTAATTTAATAACAAATGCGAAAATTAAAATGCATTAAGGCGACGGCACGTTCCGAGCCAGGCGTGTTGTGTGCCAAAAATATTTGTGGGGGGAATAATAATAAGGATGGGTTGAGTGATTCGGAGAATTATAACTAAAGAGGCTAGAAACAGGGGAAGATGGAAAAATAAATGAATAAATAAAAAGAGAAAGTGAGAAATAAATGGAACAACTGAGAGAAAAAGATGTAGAGAGAAGTGGAAGAGAGAGAGAGAGTAGTACGCGACCTAACTAATGGAAATGAAAAAAAATATTTTAATTTTGATACATAAAAGAAGATGAAATAACAAAAACAATAAGTTGAATGCTAAATGGAAATCTGAAATCCATACTGACAAAATTAAGATTTCAAAAAATAAAAGTAACGAAAACAAAGAATAATAAACAAAAACAAAACAAATAATAAAAACAATAAAAAGTAAACAGCAGAAATAATAAATAAGCAGACAGATTGTTATCAGCTATGCCATCCAGCAATCTTTCCATTGAGTGATTTATTTATCCAATGTTCTTTCATTCAATCGCTCGAATAATTCTTTGCAACCGTTCATCTTTTCATCTTTTAATTCATTCATCTGTTCTTTTGTTTATTCATTCATTCATTCATTTTTTAATTCATTCATTCAATCCTTCGATCACTTTATTATCTATAGACTCATCGTTACATCCATTTTATCTTTCTATCCATCTAATATTGAGTCTGTTTAGTCGTTCATCCATTTAACCATCCATCCGTCCGTCCATCCATCCAACCATCTATCCAACCATCCATCCAAATATCCATTCATCATTCATCCATTCATTCAAAAGTTCTTTAACCTAAATAACTGTTTACCGTGGCTGAATTAATTTATCAACAAACTCAATGCCATCCCAGAGTCTAACAGCACAAATTCAATTCATTTTTTCGATCTTTCCATCACGTTTATTATTATTTTTATTATTACTACTAATATTATTATTCTTTTTATATTATGATTGTTACTGTTGTTGTTATTATTGTTGATGTTAACACCCTCGTTATTTATGTGTTGTGGTTAATGTAATTGTGATAAGTAGAAAAACATTAAGTGAAATCATACACACACACACACACACACACACACACAAGCACACACATAAACACACACACACACACGTGTTGTATGTAATTGCTATTTACAATGCAGACAGTTCCTATTTCCTTATTACGGCGCGTGTTGACCAAATTCATCAGCCAGCAGCATATAATATAAACCAAGCACAAACAAGTGCATTCCAACAAATCAACAAATATATTACATTATTTGATAAACTATGCAAACAAACATACGGTTACACATATACGAACAAATATATGGTTACACATATACAAACAAATATATGGTTACACATAAACAAACAAACATACGGTTACACATATACAAACAAACGTACGGTTACACATATACGAACAAACATACGGTTACACATATACGAACATATATACATTCATATACAATCGCACATACACAACAATTCACATCTAATTTAAACACAATGCCATACAGATACATAAACAATAGTAAGCAAGGACTCACACATACACATAAATACATACGTGCGTACGTACGTACATACATACAGACATGCATACATACATAAAAAAAAAATACATACATAAAAACAAACATACAATACATAAAATCGTACAAACAAACATACAAAAAGCAGCAACAATAAAACATAACACGAAAAAATATTAACAAGCGTAACGACAGAGTAATGAATCCAAATCTTACACACGAGACTCAATGTAATGTGTTTAATAGATTTAATACCTCACAGAGGAATACACGTACCTACCAAAATACATAAACTAAAAAACAAAAACACACACGCATATGCACACACACATGCACAGACACATACAAACACACACACACACACGCACAAACACATGCACGGTGACGGCTTAATGAAAAAAAAGCATGAATATTTAAATTCATGACGTCATCATTCACATTAAGGATCACGTGATACCGGTTATTATTCTTTGTTATTTAATTTGGCGGGTACTGAATGAAGAGTCGTCGTCATTATAATCATCATCGCCATCTTCATCATCACCATCATCGTCATCTTCATCATCACCATCATCGTCATCTTCGTCGTTGTCATCGTCATTATCCAAATGATTAATATTATTATTATTTTTCATCGCCGATTCAATCATCTGCATTATGAATAAAAATAATATTTGTTGAACATGGTACACATGGTGTACACAAACACACACAGACAAACAGACACACAAACACATACAATATATATATATATATATATATATATATATATATTTGTATTTATATGTATATTGGTATGTATACATAATTCTTTTTGAAGTTGCTCACTCACTCAATCAATTCATTATCAACATCTGACGAGCTGAGCTTGTTTTAATTTGGATGCATGCGTGCCCATGTGTGTGTGTGTGTGTGTGTGTGTGTGTGTGTCTGTATGTATGTGTGTCTATTTTTGTATGTGTGTGTTTGTCATTTTGTATTTTTGTATATGCGTTTGTGTGTTTGTTTGTATTTCTTATGTGTGTCTATTTTGTGTTGTTTGTTTGCGTGTGTGTGATGCGTGTGTACGTGTTTGTTTTGTTTTATGTGGTAATTATTACGTTTTATAATGATAGTTATTAGGTTTGTCTTTTGTTTTTGATTAGTTTTGTGTGTTTGTATGTCTTTTGTTTTTAATTAGTTTTGTATGTGTGGTCGTTTTTCGGACTGAGGTGAGATTGTATGTCAATGTTTCTTTTTGGTTGAATAACGTTAAGTAATTTATCCTTCCAAAAAAAGAATATTTTATTAGCATCATTTTGCCTGGAATACACATAAATACAAGTTTTTTGGATGAATTTTCTTAAAAATTTTGGATTTTTTAGTAGAAAAAAATCGTATTCAGCCAATCGATCACCCTGAACATTCAATCTTATCTCATCTTCTACTTTATACTTCATAGTTCCATTTACAAGTTGTGTATTTTGAGGGAAAAAATTCAAAATGCTTTGCAAAGAGAATCAAATTTATTTAGGCATTTATTTCTTTAAAATTGTTAATTTTACTTATAAATGATTTGAATAAACATAAATAAGGGATGGCGTATGTATGTGTGTGCGTGTAGCTGTACATACGTTTGTGTGCGTATGTCTCTCTTTCTTTCTCCTCTCTCTAAATGTTTGTGTGTGTTTGTGTGTGTGTGTGTGTGTGTGTGTGTGTGTGTGTGTGTGTGTGTGTGTGTGTGTGTACAACCACACCACGTTATGTTACAGAAAATGGTATAACTTTTTCTCTCGTTCAAGCAATTTTGCTTTATTAGCACGCAACCGACTAGGTGATGCTGCAGATGGTGAAACGTGTTTGTATGTTTGTTTGTGTGCGTGCGTGTGTGCGTGTGTGTGTGTGTGTGTAAATACGTGTGTGAATATTTAAGTACGTAAGTGTATTTATTTTTGAATGTTAAGTTTGTGTGTACGTACGTACTACATGTTTTAGTATAGTCGTTTATCATGGGCGTTTATAAACGCGAATGTGTTTGTGTGTGTGTTATTGTATGCGTGTGTTGTGCTTGTGCGTGTGTGTTTGCGTGAGTACTTGCGTGTGTGTGCGTGAGTGTGTGTGTGTGTGTGTAGTTGTGCAAATGATTAAATGTTTAAATATAGATTAGAAAATTAAACAAGCTTCGTAGCGATCTGTTTTTCTTGTTAATCCTTGACATAAATTTATTTGGGTCATCCATTCATCACATAATCATTTTCATTATCACCATCAACGTCATCATCATCTTCTTCATCGTCATCATCATCTTCATCGTCGTCATCATCAACATCGTCATTATCATTATCAATGTAATCGTCCTCATCATCATAATCATCAAAAAAATTTCATCATCATCAGCATTGCAACTATCAATTTATCAATAAACATTTGATGCTGTTTCAATCATCAGCCTTTTCAGAATCATAAAAAAGATGAGTAAACAATATGTATAAATGAATAACTAAATAATCGAATGTATGAACGAACGGATGAATGAGTGAATGAATGAGTGAGTGAATGAATGAGTGAGTGAATGAATGAATGAGTGAGTGAATAAATGAATGAATAACCATAATTTCATGGCATGACAACTAATCGAACGAACAAAAAATAACCACCTTGACAACTTGATATGTGTATAACGTTCAGAAAAATGGCACATACAAACATACTTAAATAAAGAAATACAAACATACAACATACTTAAATAAAGAAATACAAACATACAAACAAACATACAAAACATCAACAAATTTGTAAGATAATATACAAACACACACGTACATACACAAATCCACACGCACACACGTATTTATAACCTAAATAATCAATGGCATGGAATATATGCATTAACACATAAGTTTACACATACAGATTGTATGCCAAACATACAATGCTAAACATACAAAAACATAGACATACGAAACATAATTATTAAAGAAGAACACTAATACACACAATTAGTTTAACAGCCGTTTGCAAATGAACGTGGCAACCGATGTTTTAAATCAATGTCTTCTGTTGCAGTTGTAGATGGCAAGTAAAAAATTGAGAGAGAAAGAGAGAAAGATAGAAAGAAAAAGAGAAAGAGAGAGAGAGAGAGAGAGAGAGAGAGAGAGGTGGGTGGGAGAGACAAATGCAGAGAAGAACAAGAAATAAAAAAGAGAGTGACAAATGTAGAGATATATTGAATCAAATATTTTAGTTAAAATTATAACTTTTGTTAATTCATGTTATTTCAATTTTATTTTATTTTTTTTCTATTAATAAAATTGTTTTGTAATTCAAACCGATTTTGAATAAATGGATGACTAGCGAGTTGGCGCGTCGATAAGTAGAACGCCATTTGTTGGTTTATACGTCTGCTCAAATCATAAGGAGAAACGCCTTGTTTTACGAGCCAACCTGCCTTTAATAGTGTGAAAACATGTGCGTGCGCGTGTGTGTATCTGTGTGTGTATGTGTGGTGTGTGTGTCTGTGTGTGTGTATGAGTCTGTTTTATTAATTAACCCATTTTGATGAGAGTCAGTTTGTTTACTATGGAAGAAATCTCAGTTCAGTTTCAAGAAGGACAATATTTACTTCTGTTTTATGTATATACATAAACACACATACACAAGCACGCACGTACACGCACACACACACATACAAGCCCACACACAAAAAAGTTTTATGATAAATGGCTTCAAAACTTAAAATGCACGTACGTGATTGCTATGATTCTTTGGTTTTTGTAGTAAGTAAGTTTTTATCATACCGTTTTTGTGGGCTTTTGGGTGTGTGCTTCTTTTTAACTATTTTGTTATACTTGTTTAAAGAACAGAAGAGATAAAAATAATACAAAAACAGAAAAATATATGTAAGATAAATATGCGAGAGAGAAGAAGAATAAAAGGAAGAAACCGAGCGAGAGAGAAAGAGAGAGAAAGAGAAAGAGAGAGAGAAAAAGAAAGAGAGAGAGAGAGAGAGAAAGAGAAATAAAGAAAAAAATTAACTCAATTATAGTGAAACCCGAATGATTAGAAGTAATTTGATTACCTGCCTGGGAGGAGGTGTGTTCAGGAAGGTGAATGAATTATAAACTCTCTCTCTCTCTCTCTCTCTCTCTCTCTCTCTCTCTCTCTCTCTCCCTACCTTTGGGGAACACATGACAACGAAACACACATGAAGAATTCTTGATGATGATTGCCACCATGATGACGACGATGATGATGACGACAAATATACAAGTACATAGAAATATAAGTGATGCAGATGACAACTATAATAATAATAACAATGGTAATTAGAATGAATTATGTCTGTCAAGGTTGTGGAGTTTTACAAGTATTTAAACTGACAGAAAAGCACAAATCCAAACGTACACAAACACACACTCACTCACACACACACTTACACACACACATACACTTACACACAAACATACACACGCGAACAAACACACACGCGCGCACATCATTACATAAAATCGTCAAAGAGTGGCTGAACTTGACATTTGCGTGTATAAGTTACACGCATGGTTCCACATCAAATTACCAAATGAAATGCCAAAATTGACATCAAACCGCCAATAGCTTGCAGCTGCTACTGCTGTGGATTTCAAACATGAAAACTCTCCACTCTACCAATAGCCGGTCCTTGAAATAGATACACACAACAACACACACACGCACATACATACATACACACACATTGATGGTTATGTTGTTTGAAAAAAATATTGTTGTGCAACGAAAATTATTTTAGTTAATTTGTATCATATGTACACACACGCACACACACGCACGCGCACGCACACACACGCTCACTCGTGTATGTATAGCATATATATGTATGTATTGTATAACGTGTTCAGCTGCTTTCCGGTTGGCATTCAGGCAGTGTTAGTCTAGGATGATAACTGCCTGTGCATGTCAATGAATATATAAATACAACAAAGAAAAACACAAACAACAACAAATAAAAAAAACATAAAAACAACAATAAACAAACAAAAATAACAAACAACAACAAACTAAATATAATAATATCAACAAAAAACAATGTTGAAAACAGACAACAAAGAACGACTGAATGAATAAACGGAAGAACGGAAGAACGAACGAACGAAGGAATGAATGAATTAACGAACGAGAGGAAGAATGAATGAATGATCGAATGAATAAACGAATGAAGAAGTTTATGTATGTAATGCCCGCTAATAAAATCAATTTGGCCTCGATAGAGTACATAAATCAGGAGAACACGCTGCAGTCAGAGAATAAGATGGGAGTTGTGTTGTAATAATTTTCGAAACTGAAATTAATTCATCAGGGGTGGGCATTGAGAATTATTTCACCTTTAAAGGGCCGCATATGTACTTAAAAAGCAAATTTTTCCGACCCGGGGGAAAATTTTCTAAGATTTGTGACTCCTTTTTTTGGTCATAATGACCTTTTACTTTTTTTTGGTGAATAAGGCCTTGCTGGCTGCATAAAATAGCAGGCCGTAGTTTGCCTACCTCTGGTTTTGAAATTGTAATAACCCCGTTATTGATATTATTTAGATTATTATATTTTAGTTTATATCATTATATTCATTTAAATATTTATATTGAAAATAAATATAGAAATAAATAAATTCCGGCCTAAATTATGTTTATTTATTCTGATCAATTTGAAAAATTTAATGACATTTAATGAAATATAACACCCATTAATTGAAATTAAATTAATTTAATTAAAATTTGCAAAAAAAATCCTCGAATGAATGAAAGAGCAAAGGGATGAATTAGTATTTTGAAAATTCTCTCTCTTTCCATTAACAATCAGTGCCGTGTGTTGGTTGGATGGCCAGCCAGTCGTCACGCTATTTAACAATGAGTTACACCGAAGAGGGAAAATATTTTGAAAAAAAAAATTTTTAATGAAACACGAAAAATTAAGACAAATTTTTTTTTACAAACGCGCACAACACATGCAATGAAGTTAAAAATATCTGTAAAAAGACATATAAACACACAATATTTAATACAGAAAAACCACACAATTACATGACTAATCACATAAACAACTGACAAATAAACACAAATACATTTACAGTTACAAAAATATATACACATACATACAGATATAAACACTCAACTCATCATTAAACCATACATACACGTGCCGACATACACATACACACCACACACACACCACACATACACACACACACTCACACATACAGACACAGACAAACAATCAAACGCGGAGATAAAACATCACGAGAAATAATCTTTGAGGATGTTTCATTATTTGATAGCATAGCTCTACGGATCAAATGCAAGCCATCGATCATCGAATAAAATTTAAACACATACACATGCAAACTAACCACATTTTATTCGTCTTCTTTTCATACATTTGTAAACAAGTTAAATTATCTCTTATGTATCTCTTATGTATAAATTATCTCTTAATTAATTATAATAAAAGTTTCCACGACAAACAAAATATGCGTAAATCATGCTTACGGTATGTTGGACTCTTTTGCTACCAAAACCAGTCTTCCAACTGTAAAACCAAGCGTCTTAACCACTACTCAATCTTATATATATATATGTATAATATATATATATATATATATATATATATATATATATATATATATATATATATATATATTAACAATCAAAGAGACAGGCAAAGAGACAGAAAAGCAAACATACAAAAATGATTGATTGTGCATATCACTTCTTTGACTATGAGATAGAACAATTGATATCTGCGTTTTAAGAGACTAGTCAACCAAAAAACTGTACATATGAATGTATAAATGTATTTATGTTTAAATGTGTGTGTGTGTGTATGTGTGTACGTGTATGTACGTGTATGTCTATCTATTTAAAAAATGATGAATTTGTACAATGCTTGTGAAAAGATATTAGTTCCGCAAGAGATTAAGGTCTGATTAGTATTATATATTTCTGGCAAACTAAAAAAGATGTCAAGATGAAAAGTATTATGAAGATAATGATAACCAAGATGATGGTGAGAGGATGATGATGACAAGATGATGCTGAGTAGGAAGAAAAAGAGGAAGAGAATGATGGTGACGATGCTGATGACAGTCATGTTAATTTTCATAATGACGAGGACGTGACGGCAAAGATTGTTAGAATGATGATAATGATTATGGCAGCTTTAATTACTTGAAAATGTCTCCGGCGCCACCCAATGGTGATTCACAAACACACACAGACACACACACACACACACAAACACACACACACTCCAGCACGCACACACACAGGCACACACACACGCACACGCACACGCATATACACTCGCACATGCAAAGAAGTAAACGAATAATAATGATGGCGACGACGACGATGATGATTTTTATGACGACGAGATGAGTGAGAAGACAATGAAATGATGATAATGCTGCAATAGACAGAACATCATCATTATTAATCAATGAATGTGTTGGTTAGACCTTACAAACAAACATGTCACGCAATTAAAAGATTATATAACAACAGCAACAACACATACAACAATAACAACAGTTTCTACTATTACAACAACAACAACAACAACAACAACTACTACTACTACTACTACTACTACAACTACTACTACTTCTATTACAACAACTACTACTACTTCTATTACAACAACTACTACAACAACAACTACTACTACTACTACTACCACTACCACTACCACTACTACTACTACTACTACTACTACTACCACTACCACTACCACTACTACTACTACTACTACTACTACTACTACTACTACTACTACTACTACTACTACTACTACTACTACTACTAACGCCAATACTACTACATAACTAAGATTACTACTTCTACCACTATTACTACAAAGAAAACAAAATCAAACAATCTTGAGCAAGATGTTTGATGGACAAAAAGAGAGAGGAATAATAAAATAATAATAAATTATTATTATTATTATGTTATTATTACTATTATTAAAATATTATTATCTAGAATAATAGTGAAACCAAAAAAAAAAAAAAAAATATGGTGGTAAAAAAAAAAATCTTAATTTCGGCCGTCATCGTCAAGCGCTGTCCTAACATCAATAATCTGACGCACCCTCTCCCGCCATTATTGACAACTTGTCATGCGAAACAAAACCGCAAAAACAGGATTGGCGGGAAAATACAACAACAACAATAACAATTACATCCACAACAACAACAGTTACACCACCAACAACAAATACATCTACAACAACAACAGTTTCATCTACAGCAAAAACAGCAACATCTACAATTACAACAACAGTTACATCATCAACAACAACAATTACATTAACAACAACAATCCCATCAATAACAACTATTTCAAAATCAACAACAACAGTTATATCAACAACAAC
>NW_008705295.1:611282-636282 GCF_000326865.2 Helobdella robusta | reverse complement strand
TCATTTTTTCAAAGTTTTTTACCGTTTTTGACAAACACACACACGCACACACACGCACACGCACACACTTACAAACTGAAAAAGAAACAACACATTCATAAGAAGTATAAAGAAAGTGAAAAGTGAAGGCAAAAAAACAAGGCACTCACTCCAGTATGAGGAGATACATTCCACACCACCACACGAGAATTTGCATCAGACACATAACGCAATATATCGCTACACTTGTATAAATAAATATATAATTTACTCTCAACCTCTCTCTCCCTCTATTTTTTCTCTATCTCACTTTTTCTGTATTTTCTTTCCTGCCGTTCCTCTCTCTCTCCTCTCTCTCTCCTCTCTCTCTCTTTTTTCTTTTCTTCTCTTTCTCTCTCTCTCTCTCTTCTCTGTGCGGTCTCCAAATGAGAACAAAAATTATTAGGCAGAAAATAAAAGATTTTCTCGATTATTCACACAGTCACACAGGTACAACACACACACACATACATACACACACACACAAACATATGCACATAAGTTGTTTTTATATTTGTAACATATATATTTTTTTATTCAATTTATTGATTATCTAAAATGGCATCATTAAATTATGTTGTATATTCGTTTTAATGAAAATTTTTTTGTCGTATTGTTTTTGGTGCAGATAATTATATATATTTATAATAAAATAATACAATTGAATTGTCTCTATACGTTTTTTCCGGGAAAATATGATGTTAAGTCTGAATAGCTTTGCGTTAAGGTTTTTTTAGAGTTATGAGATCATACTCTATAATTTCCATTTCATTCATTGTCTCTATCATTTTTTATATCATTTGTGAGTCTTGCTATCATTGATACCATTTTCGTAATCGTTGTTATCATCGTCGTCGTATTTGTGATATCATCTTCCTCATCAATCATTATCGTAGTTGTTATCGTCATCTTACTCTCTATCATATCACTATATCCAATGTCTCACTCTTTATAAATGATTAAAAATCCTAAAAATAACTACGAAAAAACAGACAAACAACCAGCCAAACAAACAACCAGCCAAACAAACAACCAACCAAACAAACAAGCAAACACACGATTTAACAAACATACAAACAGACAGACAGACAGACGCATTACATGCACGGCATAATATGATATGCCACAAAACATAGATTGCTCTTGATAGCAATTGATTTGGAGGTCTCACATTGAACATTTTCTGACTCAAAAGTTATGGTGCCGTTGTTTGTGGTGTTGATAAGATGATGATGATGATAAAAATGCTGATGTCGATGGTGAAAAAAGTGATGATGAAGACGAAAATGTTATTGAGAATGAAGATAATAATTTCTACGAAAATGATAAAATACTATAAAGATGATGATGGCAGTGATAATTATCGTTGGTGAAATTCACAGTTTAAAAATTTTTCTTTTTGAATTTAAGATTTTCAAATAAATTATGAAATAATATTGGCCTGCGTTCATTTTATACCGCATATTTAAATAAAATGAAAAAAATCTTTATTGAAAAAGAATTTAAAACTCAATTAAAATTTTTAAAACATTGAAAAAAATGAAAAATTCAAACATAACAGTCTGCAAAAACAACAAAAAAAAACAACCACACGCAAATTTCCAATTTTTTTACCAAAAAAAGTAGCAAAACAAAAATTCCATAAAACGTAATCTCAAGTAAAGCTCTTCTAGTGATAAATTATAGAGGGAGAGCATGGATGGCTGTGAATGTTGGTGTTGCCAAGAGTTTTTTGTGTTTTTTTTTTGTATACAAAGGTATCTTTGTATTTTTTTCAGTGTATTGTTATTGTGTAGTGTTGCATTATAATGGTACAGTATGTAGGTTTGTGTAATGTTAAAATGCGCAGTTGCTGTATATAAAGCGGTTTTTGTCAGTATGTCATTGTCTTGTTGCTTGTTTTTATTTTTTCTGGTTTCTTTTTTTTCTTCTGCAACTAGATACGTTTTCAGATTTATTTACATTTGTTTTACAAATTGAAATTAGTATTTGCAAAAAGTTTGTATTTAAAGCGTAAAAATTGTAATGGGAGTCTGTGTTGGTGCGAGAAGCAATTGTACATCCAACGAGCATTTGCATATATCCACCAGCTAACAAAAATAGATTGAGTCCATATAGCAACATTAATAAAGACATTTATTATTTTATAGATGAAATAAACAAACAGGCAGACAAAAGGACACGAACGGATGAACAAACGAATGAACAAACGTACGAACAACGAACAAACAAAAACTGCAATAGTAACATGCACTGTACACTGATTCATGTGCACGTGAAATATCGCAACTGTATTGGATTACCATTCATCTCCACACGAAAACATTATCATTATTCAACTGCATACAATCGGCGATTAATTTATTTTAAATATTTCGTTTTCATTTCAAAGATAATCCGTGGAGATCTTCATTAAGCTCAAGTTTATCCTCTCAGGATTCGTTTGTTCAGATCTTTAACGATTGCTCCGTGCGTCTTTTCAACGAAGAGCCCATAAACCTCACGGCAACATCATTTTTAATTCCGCCTCCCAGGCTAATAAAACTTTGTGAAGTAAAATTGAATTAACGTGAGATTCATTGGGATGAGAGCAAATTGGAGAAAATAACTTGTAATGAGTTCAGCCCGCAATAAAACTCCAACAAACCAACGCACGCCCATGCTAAAAAAATCACCTGAAATAATGAATGTGAAACAAAAGTATCAACTGAATACCTGAATGTATGCACATTTTATACATATACCAGCCAAAACCGTATATACCTCCAGAAAGTTAACATGGAAGAAAGAAGAACATGAAGGTACGTAGCGCAGAGAAGGGTGAGCAATGCAATTTGTAGGGAACAGTGATATGTGCTTGATTTATGGTGTTTAATAAATGCGTGTATGTGACTGAAATATTTTCCATATCGACATTTCTACTAAATCATTTATTCCTCACGACGCAACACGAACTTGCACGCACACACGCACACAAACAGACGAAGGGAGTTGCGCCAACAGCCCGATAGGCAGCAGGCGTACGTTCAGGTATTAGCACACATACGTACACACATACAACGTATAAGAAAAACACATACACGTTTCATTTTATTTGAACTAATTTCATAAAATCCTCATTTGCTGAAATTATTTTTATTATTTTTCACACAAAGTAATTTATTTTCCGACATAATATTGATTCTGCCCATCCTTTTCATTACTTTGTCTCGAAAACGAAGAACAACGCTCGCCAATTTGTCTTCATGTAATGAATGAAATGTAATATACAGAAATATGAGCAGGAACAAAGGCAGGGGCTGGATGATGTAATGCTGAACGTCTAAAACGTCTCCTGTTAAAAACGTCTGTTTCAATCGAAAAAATTGACGATATTAACACGAACATAAGCATCACCAATAACATCAACAACCACAAAACGTCAGCAACCACTTCTTTAATGACGACCGCGAAGAGAGCTCCTACACTAAGAAAAATCGAAACTGCAATAAATAAGAGGGACCTAACAATGCGAGCAGAACCACCGGCACAATTAAATTTCTTAAACAAAAAAGTTGAATGCAGACGCTAAAAATTAGTAGACATCATTCAAGTTGTATGTCAGTCAATGTATAAACATACAAACGAACAATACACTTGTTAGTATCTTAATGTCGAGAAGCACATAAACATTGCACAAAACAAAGCATCCACCTTCATTTCATTAATCACCATAACAAATGCTCATGCAAACAAAGACAAAACAAAATGTTTACACACAAACACACACACACACGCACACATACACACACATACAAACATGCAGACGAACCAGCAACCCAGGCGAAATGAATGTAAGCCTGCATGAACGTTGAGAAAGCATTATAAATCAACAGGATACACACTTAAAAACACTTGTGCATTTAAACATGAAGAAACAAAATATATAACTCAAATACGTACGCATGGAAATACAACTCGCAAATTCAAAAATTTTAAATGTATACGCTTACACAACTGCAAACACGAGCAACTCATTCAAATTTTAAATACAATCGCAAATAAAAACAGCACATACAAACGAAAGATACAAACAATACCTACAAAGCACACATACAAACAAGAGATACAACAAAAAATACAGAAAACAATCAGAAGATACAAAGAGCATATAGAGAGAGAAGAAGACAGGAGAGGACAACGACAGTTCACGTACGTATGCGTCCCTAGGGCCAACATAAACACGTCAGCAAGCAATTGAAAAGACAGGCGAGCAGCCAGACATGCAAACAAACAAAAAGTAAACAAAACTTCCCAAAACATCAACAAAATACAAATACAAACTCTTCAAATACGGAAACAACATAAAAAGAAAGCTGAAAACTAGAAGAATACCCGGGCAGAAGAAAATAATACATTCAATACAGTGAAATAAATTGACCAATCACCAACAAAACTTCAACTAATTTGTTTTTCTTTTTAATTTCTTTAACGCATCTTGCTGTCAAGTTCCGTTGTTTTGTATTCGTATGTTTTTAAACTGGAATATTTTTTTTGTAAATAAAACAGTGAAAATTTATATTAAAAAATTATGTTTATAATTTTTTTTTTTTTTAATTCTATTTATTCACAAAAAAGTGAAAAAGTCAGCCTAGCAATAAATGCTTGTCTAGGGTTGACACCCATAAAACAAGAAATAACATAGTAAGTAATCAAAAAAAAAAACACAATAACATAAATGAGTAAATAAATGTCTTTTAAATTCTTCAATGTTCTTAAATTTTCATGAATAAACTTAGAAATAAAACATCGATAAATTTAAACTTAATAAATGAATAAAATTAAGAATAAAATATTAATACATTTAACTTGAACAATTCAAAAATGTTCTCAACTTCTTTTTAAATTCTGTTAAATTATTAATTGATCTTAAATATTGTGGCCGATTATTCCATTTATAAGGTGCATAATAACAAAAGTTCCTGGACGTTATTTTATTTAAATTCATTAATGGCTTAATTATATTAGTATTGTTAGTTCTGTCAATCCTGGGGTTAGCTATAAATGTAATCGTATTAATTAACATTATATCAGTTGTAGATGTTATATTGTTGATAATTTTAAATGTTAATAAAGATGATTTTTAGGAATTTATTTCAAAAATTGATAAAATATTATTACTATTAAATATATTGTAATCGGAGTGATTATAATCGATTTTAAATAGAAAATTAATTATCTTTTTTTGTGCGCTAAATAATTTGTTAAGTGTTGAAATGTTTGTATTACCCCATATTAGGTTACCATAGTAAAAATGACTAAAAATTAATGATTGGTAAAGTAGTCTTTTAGTATTATTATTTAAAAAATTTTTAATTCTTATCATTATGCCAAAAATTATATTAATTTTTGTTAGAATTAGTTCGATGTGATCATTAAAGTTAAGTTTATTGTCGATACATACACCCAGAAGTTTAATTAAAGCTATATAATACCCAACATATATCAACTTAATACACATGTGAGCGTATGTATATATGTCAGTGACCGTTTTGGTATATGTGTGTGTGTGCGTGTGTGTTTGCGTGCGTGTGTGTGTGTTTGCGTGTGTGTGTGTTTGCGTGTGTGTGTGTTTGCGTGTGTGTGTGTTTTTGTCCGCTTGAGTAACAACCATTTTGTCTTTTTTCCTATCAAAAGCCGTTTGTCGATCTTTGCGTGCTGAATAAGATGCCATGTACGGTGGTGGTGTGTGTTTGTGTGTGTCTGTGTGTTTGTATGCGTGTGTATGTGTTGTGTTTGTGTGTATCTATGTATGTATACGTGTGTGTATGTGTACGTGTATTTATATGTGTGTGTAACTTTATAATATTTAATATAGATGATTTTTAATTTTTTACTATTTATAACTAAAGCCTGACTATTATAAATTAAAATTGATAAAACCTAAATTAGTCTTTTAGTATTGTTAGTAAATAAAACTGAATGACAAAATTGAAAGTAAATTGAAAAATAAATCTGTGTAAGATAAAATAATTGCTTCAGAAGTGTAGCTGCAGCGATAAGGATGGTGATGTTTGTAAACAAACTTTTTGGGATAATTAAATTCATTTTATTCATTTAATTATTTACATAATTGTTTATTTGTACATTTATTTTAAAAAATTTTATTAAATAGAAATAATTTTGCCAATCGAAACAAAGTCCCAAAATTTTTCGCTCATTTTTCCATTGAAAAAAATCTTCATTTCAATTGGTTTTAATTAATCTTAAACAATCTTATATAACTTCACTTTACTTTTTCAATTAACTAATTCAATTATTCTAAAGTATATTCCATCTAACTACAATTTTTTAATGAAAAATACAAAAAAATACTACTATTTCTCTTCTTTTCAATTATTTTTTCAATCTAAATCCAAGACGAATTGTTAGCATCAGCATTAAACATGCCAAACACATCCTTGGAAAAATTGTTTACCTACTAAACCAACCAGCCAGCCATTCAGCCAACTAAACTACTACTTCACTGCTCTTTTACTTACTAACTCTTGATACTACTACATTCGAATTACTTCGTTCAAATAGTTTCTCGTGTGATGTTTTGAATATCTCCGCAAGTTCACGTTGTTACTGATTGAAACATTATTTTTATTACTCCATTAAAAAATACTCCAAAATAGCAAACTAGCAAAACAAAACAAGACAGAACAAAAGAAACCAGATTGGAGATCGCTGGGAGAAGCAGACAAATTAGGAAAAATGAAGAAGTAGGAAGAAAAATGAGGTGGCCGTTGGAAATAGATGAGGAAAAAAACGAAATCAGAAAAAAGACAGAAAGAGAAAAAAAGTTGAAAAAGAATAATTTAGAAAGAAAGAAAATGAGGGAGAGAAAGAATGAGAAAGAGACAGACAGACGAAAACAGTCAGACAGACAGCGAGGCAGACTAACAGACTAAAACAGAAAGAAAAAAGAACAAAAAAAATGACATAAAATAAAAAAAATTTAACAGCAAACAACGATGTTAAGAGAAAGAAAGTGAAAAAGAAGGAGAGAGAGAGAGAGAGAGAGAGACGCAGAGAGAGAGAGAGAAAAAAAAAGAGAAGAGAGAAGGAGATATATTACATATATGTATATAGAACAACTATTCTCTAACAAAAAGATATAATGGCAAAGATGAAGAAACACGTGATAGGATAGGTGCATGAGTATCATTAGCAAGATGGATGACTACCACACGCTAAACAAACAACTTACTAGTATATGATCTTCGAAAAAAAATTTTGAAAATTTTAACCGATTAAAAAAATTACACAACTGCTGATAAAATTATTGTCGTTGTTGTGGCTGTTGTTGCTGCTGCTTCTATTGTTCAGTTGTAATCAACTTTTTATGTCTTCAAGTTGATGTCACATGATATATAAAGATTTTTTATGCGGTATTTAATCATAATTGTATTTGTCATTACCGTTTCAATTAGGTCTAATCATTGTCGCCATCATCAGCAAACACATCATCATCCTCCTTTTCCTCATCATCCTTATCATCGTCGTCATCATCATCATCATCGGTGGCACCACTTACTAAATGTCTCCACGCGTAAACAGAACATGAAAAAAAAACGAAAATTTATCCTCAAAGAACTCGTCTGAAAATATTCTCTACGATAAAAAGTTTTCTTTCATTTTGAAGCACTTGTCCATCTATCCAAACATCTATTCATCTTTTTATCCATTTAACCATCTATCTATCCACTTGTCCATCGTTTTGTTTATCCATCTACTCATCCAACTATCCATCCATCTATCTATTATCTATCTGTCCATCTATCTATCTATCCAACTATCTATATATTTTTTATATTTAAGAATGCATCAATACGTTTATCCATTCCCTTGCGCGTGTATTGTGCTAATCATCCGTTTCTTCAGCCTTTTATTCATTCATTCACCTATTTATATATTCACTCATTCATTCATCTACTCATTTTCAAATTCATCCATCCATCCAACCACCGGCTCATTTAATTATTTTTCAATGTTATTTTAATCCACCATACGTATACAAATTATAAACAAAAATAAAAATACACACACATACACACTAAAGTTCACACACAAACGCACACACACAAACACACACACACAAGCACCCACACGCAAACGTATGACCAGACCATAAACACCAACAAACGCTTGCACACAACTTGGCATGGTAATTATGGATTAATTTACGAGCTCATCACCAAACGTGATAAACATAAATATACAATAAACATACAATAAACATACAATAAACATAAAATAAACATGGTTTACAAGCTACGCATTCATACATACATGTATATATACATACATACAAACAGACACCAATATATACCTATAACCCATGGACTATTAAATGATTGACGTTATTATATTATGTATAAATACAGATTAACAGCTAAACGTCCAGTTAATTTTGCAGGCCGCTCTTTTAATTTCATTTTTATTTTTCAATATACAAACTTGCTAGCGTATTAAACATTTTGAAATGTTCAAGCTTGAAATTGTTAAAGAAAATAGGTCGAGATGTGGGTACTATGTAGAAATGTTTTAAACATTTTAAGTTTGATTAAAATAACAATAAAGATACACACAGACACACCAAACACACACACAGACACAAACACATAAACACACACATACACGGTTTGATTAGTATTTTTAAACACAAAACTCAGTAAGCAAAATAACAATAAACACATGTGAGCAAAAACAATCTTTAAAACACCTTGCATTATATCGTAATATTATTATTCATTAAAAAAACTTTCTGACGCAAAGGCTTTACATAAATAAATATATACAGAAAAATATACAGAAAAGAGTATTACAAATTGCGTACACATACACACACACACACACATACAGCGTACACACACATATACAAACACACAAATACACACGTACACAGACAAACAAACAAAGGATTCCATGCTAGGGCACATGAGGTAAACACATTATATGCTAAACACTCAACGAGCAATCTTCAAGATTCAAGTGCCACATAAAGAAGACTTTGTTGAACTTCAAGTGTAACAGAAGCCTGTTGCATACGCGGGTATCAACTAACGCTAAGCGCTATTTCTAAAATGGTACGTGTTCCTATTTGGTATAGTTGAGGTATTTTCTTTTCTTGTATATTCAAATACTGGTGCATATATATCGCCGTAAGATGTTTATATACCGGTACTCCATCAACTGTGCAAGGTATTTGTGGAGTTTTTATTAGGCGTACAAAATTGACGAAGGTACAGGTTTTTGGATGATATTAGTAAGGTATTTGGATTATGTGGTACATATTTGTATTAAGTATTTTGAAAATCATACGTAGTTGTTGTACTAATAAGTATTCAAAAAGAGTTCGATATGTCATTTTTGTGTATTGCATTGATAAAGGAAAATTCTCATTTGGTGTATTTAGAAAGTTTTAAAAAAATTGTGAAAATTTGATTTGGTGATTTAGAAAAATACCATATTCTTGGTATTTATAAACGGGTATTGTTTTTATTAACGTGTGGAAGTTAGTATTTTGTGCGTAAATAATTTTTTTCATACAACAAAGTTAAATTACGTTTAATCATTTTGGCAACTTAGGACCAAACTTCAAAGATAATTCCTTTTTTATAACTTTTATTATTAATATTTTATTGCGTCATCATGATAATAATTATGATGATGAGGAGGAGGATAAGAATGGATGAGTAAGATAGAAAGAAGAGAAAATGAAAAAGACGGAAAGTGAAAAAAAGATAGATAGGTAACAATATTGGCAATGATAATATTGCTATTAATAAATTTTATATCTGCTCGAACACTAGTGTGTGTGTGTGTTTGTGTACGTGTGTGTACGTGTGTTTATGTGTGTGTGTGTGTGGTTTTTGAAATACATGTTTGTGTGTTGTTGCCAAATATTTTGTCTTATATATGTATGTGTGATTGTATTGTATGATTTTGTATTAGCATGCAATTTTTCAAAATTTTGATGGTGAAGTAGCTGCTAGTCAAAAGTAAAACAAAAGTTCTATGTTTTTCTTCAAAGTTCAAAATTCAAGAAAGTAGAATGAATTACATTGTGTATGTTGAGTTTTTCTTTATATTTTTTTGGCTAATCACACATATCTAGATATGTATATTTGTTTGTTTGTGCGTGTGTGTGAGTGGAGATGTGTGTATGTACGTGCGGAATTCTTGTGCAATATATGATGTACAACTTATAAATGGCTTGCCACGAAATTGTCGCTCCTAATAACAATAATGATGATGTCTAGACGTTAATACGTGTTGTTAGGCCAGGCTAGTAAGGTATTTGGCACTTCATCATCATTATCATTATTACTATTTTTGTAATTATCGTTGTAGTTGTTGTTGTCAGCGTTATTATTGTCATCATCAAGGATTTTTCTCATTTATATATATATATGTGTGTGTGTGTGTGTGTGTGTGTGTGTGTGTGTGTGTGCGTGTAACATAAAAGCAATCAATAACTGCTATCTTACTGTAGTTGTTGATGTAAGAAGTATGCTAAGAATTTACAAGTTGCTAGTGGCGTACATAAGTTATTTGTTTTGTTTTTTTCATTTTTGGTGTATTTTTTGGTATTTTGTTATAATTATATCCAATATTATTATTATTTATTTTACTATTATTATTTTTTATTTATTATTATTTTTATTATTTTCTTTTTTTTCATTTTTCAAGTTGCCAGTTCAAAGCACGTATGAAAAAAACTTCAAGTGGAAATTTTTTCTCGGAGTGTTTTTTTAAATCAATTAACTTTTTTCCTCTTATTCAAAAATAAAAACAAAAAAAATAATTAACAATAGTTATACTTAACAACAATAATAATAACAACAATAATAAATTATGGTGCTGCTTTCGTAATTAGCATAATTAATGTACGATATTTAATTTGAATTTTGTAGAATAATCTACCCAACTAATACATAGAAATAAAAATTAGAAATTTGGAAAAAAGAGAGAAGAATAAATATATGAGGTGAGAGAGAAAGAGAGAGAGAGAGAGAGAAAGAGAGAAAGAAAGAGAGAGATCCACTGAGTTGCACTAAATAGGCCCACCAGTAGTGTTATTTCAACGGTTCTCGTATCAGTGTTAAGTAAATGATTTTCTGGTTGTTTTAGATAGTGCAAATAGCGGCGCTGAAGATGAAGAAACAAACATGTTGCTACTCCGAATTATAATTCGCAAAGTAAGCTCCCTCTCTCTCTCTTTCTCTTTCTCTTTCTCTCCCTCTCTCTCTCTCTCTCTCTCTCTCTCTCGGGATCGCTACTTTCTTACTTGTTCAACATTTTTGTGTTTGATGTTATGCTTGTTTTCATGTTCATCATTATCTTGTTCACTATTGTCATGTTCGTTATCCGTTCGTTACAAACTTTTATTCATCGTCATGTTAATTACAATGTTTGCCGCGTTTACAAAATGTTTTTTCAATTACTCTCCTATCATTTATATTTCTAAATGAATTAAAATGTTGGCTGGTTGATTTGAAGTATAGAGCTATATACCCAATTTGATACATCTAACATTCAACGCTCCAAACGAAATAACAACACTCTCTCTCTCTCTCTCTCTCTCTCTCTCTCTCTCTCTCATAATCTTGTTAACGGAGCCAATTAAATTAAATTAAATTAAATTAATAGCGGAAGCGATGTCACCCAGTTGCAGCGTGACTAATGTAATTAAATGAATTCAACTTCGCTGGAATTTAACAACGAATGAACGAACTAATGAACAAACAGACGCACGAACAAGGAAGAAACAAACAGAAAAACAAATGAACAAACAAATGGATGAACAAACAAACAAACAAACATGCAAACGACCAAGTTTATAAATTTTTCATTAACATTAGTTATTATTAAACGAACAAACGAATTAACACGTACTAAATTGATAGCCAATTATAATTGAATGTTAGAAATATAAATTAAAGTAAATAAATATAATTGAATGATTGAATGAATAAGAAATATTGAATAAATAAATAAGTAAATGAATAAAAAACCAAAAAAGATAGATTCACCAACATAAAAAATAAAAAAGGCCAAAAAAATACATGATGAAAAGAATGTATTCATCGATTGACTCACTGAACATTCTATCAAGAAGCATGTCAATAAATAAACTAATAAATGGTAGCAATGATGGTGAAAACAATATTGGTGATAATTATGATGAAAACAGTGATGAAACAGAAAGAAAGAGAAAGCGAGCGAGATAGAGAAAGAGAGATTTATATCGTTGTAAAATTATAGCAACAATTATATCCTTGCTCGTAAACTTAAGGGTTGTTCGTCTGGTTAGTGCTTGGAGGCATATGACCGTTTTTACAGTATACAACATGTTCTTCTTCATTACCCTCTCTCTATGTTTTTGTTTTTGTATCTACTTCTCTCTTTCCATCCTCCATCTTTCTCTCTCTATCTCGTTTCAATGTGCCATTCTTTCCAAGTGTTTGTGTTTATCTTGTTTGTGTCGACGCGAAAATTAATAGATAGTATTATGACGTTCGTTCGTGAAATGTTCTGATTGTTTTGAACGGCAACGGCCACCAGCTGAGATGATTCAACGTTGTTTAGTGATTTTATGGTATGATTAATATTATTAGAATAACTATTTTTGTGACTAATAGAGCTATTTATTATTACTACTGTAATAATTTCTACTGCTGCTACTGCTGCTACTACTACTACTGCTACTACTACTATTGCTACTACAGCTACTAATACTACTATTACTACTACTACAACTAGCAGCTACTACAACTACTACCACAATTAGTGCAAGTGTTTTTCCAATCACCAACAAACAACTCTCAGCAACACACAACCACATACATCTTTCAATTTATCACAACACTTACTACTACTTTTACTGTCACACAAAAAAAAACAAAAATCACTAGGACAAGTTTTTGTGATATTAATATCCTCCCAGCGACTACCACAAACACTTCAGCATCAGCATTTGTCCACTTGTTAGCCATCCCGACCATCAATTAGTAACGTCTAATGCTGTGTGCCTTTTCATTCATTCCATCAATCTTTTTATTTTTACTCTCTCTCTCCCTCTCTCTCTCTTTAACTCTCTCTTTCTCTCTTTTTCTCTCTCTCTTTCTACTTATCTATCTATCTTCACCATATTTATTTTTTGTACCTGTTCCCCCGATTTTTTCCTAATCAAGTTTGCGATACATGATTGAATTAATTAATTTTTTGGTCGGCTGGGTTTTTTTTCGTTCATTGAATTATATTTTCTTCCGTCTGTCCATTCTTTCTACGTCATCATTCTCGTCATCAGTTTCATTGCGTTGTTCTTTTACGTTTATTTTCGCAAATTCGTTCAATCACCTAACTATAAATTATTTCTATCTGTCTATCTAATTTTGTACATTCATTCATTCATTCATTCGTTCATTCGTTCGTTCGTTCGTTTAAGAATGAATATTCTTTCACTCTTCCATTCATCCATCGAAATATCCCATGTAAGCCTTCAATTTCGTTTATAGATTTTTTTTACACCCCGTGATTTGACCATTTTTGATTTTTTTTTTTGCTATTATGTTTTTCCAACTATTTTGTTTTGTTTCCTCCCAAGTAATTTTTTCTCTTCTTTTTTTTAATTTATTTTTTTAAATTTATTTTTCAATATTCGTAGTTTATTTTGAGATGATTATCGCCGTTCGACTTCATGTCCAATTTATCCCCCGCCCCATCTGCAACAGCATCGTCTGCATTTGAATGATTGCACTTGTCTTTATAATGACTTCGGTGAAAAAATAGCGTCTAAACTTTCAAAAAATTTTCAAATTAGTAGAAACGATAAGACAAAATGTCTATAGAATGATATTTTAGACTATTTACACAAAATTAATGAATAAAAGCATCAAATATAATCACACTGGGGTAACCTCGCGATAGGAATTTTTACATCAGCAATGGCAAATATACACATTATCGAGTTAATGAAATCCGTAACTTGATGAACGCATAATGAAAATATCTACAATGCAATAAATCTCTTATTAAGAATGACAAAAATGTTAATTATTTTTTTATGATCGGTGAGTTTTTCATAACAAGAATAAAAATGAGAATAAAAAAGATTAATAATCCAGAGAATTTCAGCAGCATATAGTATCAAATTTTGTAACATTACACCGTGTAATGAGTTCAATTTTATATTTTTATGAATGAAAAAACAGACAAAAAAAACTGGAAAAACAGAAAAATAATCAGACTAATAAAATATGATGATGCTGTAGTGAGAACGTTCAAAGAGGCCATAAAATAAAACCCTGATGATGCCTCCAAAAATAGTCAGTCTACGCACCATCAGAACCATCATCGTCGTCCTCATCATCAACATCATCGTTATCATCATCGTCGTTATCATCATCATCGTCGTTATCATCATCATCATCGTTATCATCACCATCATCATCGTTATCATCATCGTCGTCGTCGTCGTCGTTACCACTGGCGCGTTTCGCCATCGCCATGTTATAATCGGCAATCAAAAATTTTATCATATTCTCTTATTTTCATTCCGATCGTTTGTTTCCTTCCCCTCTCTCTCTCTTTCTCTCTCTTTTACTCCCTTTTAACCTTTCTCTATTTCTTTCTCTCTCTCTCTCTCTCTCTCTCTCTCTCTCTCTCTCTCTCTCTCTCTTTCTATTTTTTTCTTCCCTTTTATTCTTTTTTTTATTTTTCTTCCCTTCTATTCCATCTCTATATTTTTATTAATATTTTTTCCGCATATATTTACATTGGCTTGTTGTACGAAGACACCTATGCACAGTGCACATACAGACATTGATGCCTTCGTTACATTTAAAAAATCCTATATGAAATTTCTCATAAGTACTACGCATACAATACATTCTTGTAGTGGCGTATTTTTTATTTTTATTATATGTTTTGTAATATTTGTATATGTTTGTTTGTATGTATGTGTATATTGTTGTGTATGTCTGTATGTGTGTGTGTGTGTGTGTGTGTGGTGTGTGTGTGTGTGTGTGTATGTGTGTGTGCATATTTATTCAAGGGTGTTTGTATGCACGAATAGTGTATGTTAAGTTACAATATACAATATTTATGTATGTGTTATCTATATTCCTTTATTTGTATGTTTTTCACGCATTGTTTGTCGTTTTGTATTATTTTGTGTGTGTTTGTAGGTTTAATTTTGCATTCAGTGTGGTAGTTACAAACATATTGTTGGCATATGTGTTTTGTATGCACGTATGTGCATATCATATTGTATGCTTGTTTGTATGCGAGTTTATTTGTTGGTTTGTATTTGTTTGTTTGTGTGTTTGTATGCCTGCCTGCCTGCCTGTATGTTTCTATTCATTGTTATCAAACGTCCGTATGAGTTCTGAAGCAACCTAGAAAATTAGAAAAGAACATTAACGACCATTTGATGCGCTGACATTACTTCATTCTTTCATTCATTCGTTCGTCCATTCTTTCATTTATTCGATCGTTCATTCGTTCGTTTGATCTTTCATTTTATTCATTCATTTGTTTGTTCTTTTATGTTTTCATCTCTTCATCATTTTATGTCAGTTTTTTACTTGCATGTTTAATGAGGTCGTTGAACGTCTGATAAGTTGACATCATTTCATTAGTTAGAAAAATATTTTAAATATTAATTATAATTTCAAAGTTATAAAAAAAAAATGAAACATATTTGCTGATGTACAAGTGTTTTTATGTAAGTTAGTATGTGCGAGTATGAGTGTGGATTTCTATATGTGTGTGGAGGTGTGTATATGTGTGTACATGTTTGCTTGTATGTGCGTGCGTGTATGTGTGAGTACACATAACACTGCATGATGTCCGTGTGATAATCGAGCTACATAATGAAGGTTGGATTCATCTCATTGCAATCTATTACAATCGTAACAAGATAGACCATTCAATCGTAATGTACATCTGTCGCGTGTGGTTGTGAGGCTGGTGAAGTTGCTGCTGTTGCTGCTGCTACGGATGTGTGTTTGCGTGGCTGTTCCTATTTTTGTTAAAACCAACGCTAACAAATAATAACTCAAGATACGTAAGTACTTTTTCCTGTATTGTGTCTATACGTATTGATACGTATGCTACTTTCTTGTTAGTGTACATCAAATTTAGCGTACAGCATTTCAGAGTACGATTCGAAGTTAATGAATGCACTTTAGATTTAGTGAACTTTAAATTAAGTGTACTTTTTGATGTTAGTGTACTTCAAATTTAGTGTACAAACGCAATTTCGTGGTCGCTTTTTATTGGTTGAGTAAGAAACGATGGTACGGAACGGGCGAATGTACTGCAAGTCTATTTACGTCTGCTTTTATTGTCTCCGTTTGCAGTTTTATCGATGTTGACATGTTCCGCTTTGCTCTTTTATTCGCGTTTAAATATTATTCTTTGGATGGATGGATGGATGGATGGATGGATGGATAGATGGATGGATGGATAGATAGATGGATGGATGGATAAATGGATGGATGGATGGATGGATGGAAGGATGGATGGATGGATGGATGGATGGAAGGATGGATGGATGGATGGATGGATCGATGGATGGATGGATGGATAGATGGATGGATTAGCCGACCAAACAACTAGCCAACCAACCAATCAACCAACCAACAATCTAACCATCCAACCAACCAACAATCCAACCAACCAGTTAACCAGAAACATCAGCATCTCATCATTTCTTATCAAAACATCGTTTTGCGCATATATGGCATTTTAATTACAACAACAATATGAATGTTCATAACCGTTGTATAGTAGTAAAAGAATAATTATTATTAATATTATTACTTTTATTATCATTGTTCTAATTATAACTATCATTACCAACAGTGTCAAGGTTATCAGTCGTCTTTTTACATTCTTGTGATTTGATAACTCCTCTACACTGCCACACACGTGCACTTCTACATTTGCATTCATGTCATTGCTAACATAATTTTAGATAAAAAAAATAATAAGAAAAACAAAAGATAAGAATAATAAAAATAGTTAAAATAATAAACTAGTTAATTCTCAAAAGACTGATAAACAAACACACCAAAACACACACAACCACACACACAAACACACAAAACACACACACAAACACACAAACACGCACATAAACACACACAAAAACACACACACAAACACGCACACAAACACGTGAGTACGCTCAAATCAACGCACAGTAGAGATCACTTTGCAATCGAATCCGGCTACTGCAACAGCAGAAGCATACGCCTTAACCACTACGCTATCTCAAAAAATACTTTTCCCGCCCTTTCTCCGAATGGATATAACATAAACAAAAAGAATCCAAGGATTTTGTTACAGATATCTTTAACATATACTAAATTTATTGCTCCGAATAACTCCATAATGAATCATATACATACATACAGGTATTTAAGAAGCGCTTATTACAAAAAAATATTGTACGTGTCATGATGTATGTTTATGTAATTGTGATGAGGGATTTATGCTGCTGTTTTGTTTAAACGTTTATGTGTTTGTGTATGTGTGTGTGTTTGTGTGTGTGTGTGTGTCTTTGTATGTACGTATGTAAGTTGGTATGTATTTGTAAATAATGTTTAACGGTATTGTATATACGTGTGAGTGTTTGTTTATGTGAATTTAAAGGTCTGTTTGTGTTTATTATACATATTTTGGTGTTTATGCTTGTTTGTCTACGCACGTGTGTATGTTTTTGTGTGTGTGCGTGTGTGTGTGTGTGCGTGTGTGTGTGTGTGTGTGTGGTGCGTGTGTGCGCGTTGTTGCCAAGTTTCACAAGACGTTAACCCGATTTTATTGTTCATAAGAAATGTTCTTAGCATTTTATTCGCAGTTTACGCCATTATTATTCCATAACAATTAAACCTTTCTTCAATTCATATTTCATTTTTTATTCATCCTTCCATAAATCTTGATCCTGTAAAAAATGGGACCCACATTTTCATTTGGTGAACTTTTTCTTTTTTTCCAGTTTTGTTTTGAATGATTTTCATTTTTCATCATTTTTTTGGTCTGTTTTTTGTGATGGAAAATTTTACATATGCTAGATCTAGCATTTTTTGTAGCAATTTCTGTAAAATTACAATTTTTATAAATTTTGGCATCTGTATTTAGAAATTCATTCTTTAATAACAAAAGTTTTAATAATTTATTTTGATAGCGCCTCTGTTCAAACAACTTTTAAACCATTTAACCATCACATTTTCATCTATATATGATATATCAACCCCGAAAGCAAGAGAAATGACGACAACAACAACAACAACAATAGGAATAACAATAGTAACAACAGTAACAACAACAACGGTTTCAGCAGCAACAAATAGCCGTGTATATTATACGGAGATGGAGGTGAACGAACATAAGCAGGCAGAAAAGGAGTCATCGATAGACATCTCCAGTTTAATAACATTCTTTAGTCGCTCCAACAAACAACAAATTTTATTTTATTCTTCGTTTGTTTGTATGTTTTTGTTTGCTTGTATGTTTTTTGTTTGCTTGTATGTCTGTATACATGTTAGTAAGTTTGTATACGTGTTTGCCTGTGTGTTTGTATGTCTACTTGTATGTTTGTGTACCTGTTTGTACGTTTCCTTTGGTTTTTGTATACCTTTATTGCTGTTTGAAATTTTGTCAAATTTTGATTTTCTGTATTAATATACAGATACATACACATGTTTGTGTGGACGTATTTCTAGGAGGGTGCAAGTAAGTTTGTATGGATACTTGTGTATTTGCGTGTATGACTGTTCACATGTTTGGCTATATGGTTGGAATTGGGGTAATACAAAAATGTAAAAATTATTATTTATTTGACAGAATAGGGCTCTGGAAAGTTTAGACATTAAACGAAAATTCTCTGATATACTAACAGTGCTTGAATCATTTTTGAAAAAAAAAATAACCAAAAATATGAGACCATTAAAAGCAAGAAATAAAAAAAAACATTCCAAGAAAAAAGAATATTAAAAGCACCAGAGAATGAAAAATGAATAAAATGTATGGAGGGAGATTTGTTTCAAGTGCGACCATCAAATGTATTTGTTAAAACGCAGTCATTCGCAGAGAACTTTACTCTCCCTCTCTCTCTCTCTCTCTCTCTCTCTTTCTTTCTCTCTCTCTCTTTCATTATCTTTCTCTAAGTTTTTTCATGTCTTTCTGTGCTTTTTGTTCTTTATTATTCATATTTTTCTAAAAACATGGATGTTATTTTTTTGTGGGTGATTTTTTGATATTTCTTTTTGAGACTTTAAAAATTTTATTCACCATTTTTCGTTGATTTTTGCCTGCGCAGTGGGGTGTGTTGTAGAAATTTCACGGATGAATCCATGTTTGCTTGATGATACAAGGGTTTTTAATGAATCTCACATGTACTGTGCTATACATGATGGCGTTTACGTCTGCATGTGTGCGTGTGTGTGTGTTTTCGTTTGTGTATGTGCGTGTGTGTGTGTGGGTTTGGGTGTGTGTGTGCGTGTCTCTGTGTGTGTCTGTATGTGCAGGTTTTTTCGACAATACACTTACATACATCTAAAAAAGATCTACTTTGTTTATAAAATATGTATACATATGTATGTTTACAGACATACACAAAGAGAAAGAGAGAGAAAAAAGAAAGAGAGAGGGAGAGAGATTGAGAGAGAAAGAGAGAGAGTGAGAAAGAGGAGATACAAACATAAACACGTAAATTATTATCCACGAAATAGGCATACACAACAGTTTAACAATATCCCATTTGTTGACAATGCATTCCAATCATAAAAATAAAGCAATAAAGCCATTAAACTATTTGCATTACATTTCATAGTACTCTATATATGATAGTTAGTGGTAGGAGCTGTAGTAGTAAAATGTTATTGTCCCGGCATTAATAATTGCTTGTTTGCCTTACGCTGATTTGTATAAACAAACACACATACACACCTACATACACACATACATAAATTTGAACACAAACAAACACACAACACACACCTACAAACGCACACACACACAAGCATACATACCTACACACATTTTTAAAGTGTGTTTTTTGTGCTAGAATGTGTAGAGAATGCATTTAGTTTTTTTTTTATTTTTGAAAAGTTGTTAACCCGCGAATGACATAATTTTGATAAATATTATTTAAATCAAATATCTGTTGAAGAATCCAAAACGGAAATAGTCTGGTTAAATGAACACTTGTTTGCTAAACAATCTTTATGATTGTATATGAAAATTATCGGTGTGTGTGTGTGTGTGCGTGTGTATGTGTGTGTGTATGTGTGTGTGTGGTGGTGTGTGGTAGTGTGTGTGTGTGTGTGCGTGTGGTGGGAGCTAACGCTAAATTCGTACATAATGATATATTATTGACTGAAAGAATATGGCTTAAAATTTCAAAAAGCATTATCAAGAATGAAAGCCATGAGGAAAGTTCTTGTTTTATTTATATTCAAACCATCCGGCTCGTCTAATACACATATCATTTCTTTATCTTCCATACTCTTTCTTCACTGGGTTTGTTTCACTCTTTCTATCTCTATTCATTTTACTTTCTTTCTCTCCCTCTCTCGCTTTTCCTCTCTTTCTCTCTTTATCTCTCTTTATTCTCTTTGTTTGACGCTATCTATTTGCATGTTTTCTTTCGCATTCTTATTTAAATTTCTTTTATCTTTTTATTCCATTTTTTTCTCTCTCTAAATTTTTTCCATTCCTCCATGCGTGTGAGATCTGCCTTTATTACTCTGCTAATATTTCTCCTCCACGTTGAAATGTTTTTTTATGGTTATTTTCATTCCACGCAAATATGTACTCCGAAATGAATAGAGGGAATGAAGAAAAATACAAGAAAATGAAAATAAATAATAAAACTAAAGTTGACGAACGCTACAAACAAACATTTACTTATCCATGATTGTATTCAAGCCTGAATTACAAAGCTACAAACACATACACACACATACACACACAGACAAACACACACACACACAAACGTGTACCATACATGTCCACATGTATATTATACTACACTCACTCACAAAACGATACAATACACACACACGCATATACAAATACAGGCAGAAACAGATACAAACAAGCCTAAACAAACACAAGAGTACAGAAACAAATACAAGCATACAGAAACAAACACAAGTACACAATAAGAGATACAAACATACAAAGAAATATACAAAACACTGATACAAAGTGGTCCTACAGAAGTGATAGAAGTGATAAAAATATGCGAATGATGTATGTTGCCGCGAAACGATAAAGCAAAAACTTAGGGAGTGTTAGTTATAGTTGCAGTGGTAGTTTGATAACACAGTAGCATTGTTATTTGTAATTTGTCTCGTGTTTTTGTTGTTGTTAGTGGCAGTCGTAAGTTGCAGACAGCAGTAGCAATAGAAGCAGCAGCAGCAATAAAAGTAGTTGTAATTGTAGTAGTAGAAGCAATATTAGCAGTAATAGTACCAGCAAGAAGTAAAAGAAGAATAATAAAAAGAAGAAGAAGAAGGAGAAGAAGGAAAAAGAGAAGGTGAAGGAGAAGGTGAAGGAGAAGGAGAAGAAGAAGGAGAAAAGGTAAATTATAGTAATGAATCTTAGATGCGTTGTTTATTATAAACGCTCGTTCGTTTTGGCGAATCTCCTAACAACTTGATGATTTTCCAAATCCAAAAATTCGGGTCAGGAATAATTTCTCCTCGTTATAGCGTTACTGCTGCTGTTGCTTCAATTTAATTAAATTTTTTTGTTTATAATTATTATTTGTTTGTATCTCTCTTTCTCGCTCTCTTTGTCTTTCTCTGTCTCTCTCTCTATCTCTCTTTCTTTCTTTCTCTTAGTTTTTTTCTATCTATCTATAAATTTTTTCATTCTCCTCAGTCGTTTCAATTACTTGCTGAAATGTCTTTATGAATATTAACGACGATACAAAAATGGCTTTC
This sequence comes from Helobdella robusta, assembly GCF_000326865.2. Taxonomy (NCBI): domain Eukaryota; kingdom Metazoa; phylum Annelida; class Clitellata; order Rhynchobdellida; family Glossiphoniidae; genus Helobdella; species Helobdella robusta. The sequence continues at coordinate 614,275 of NW_008705295.1, read as the reverse complement.
ATGATTTAGTTTCTCTAATCATAGTTTATTTTTAGAAGCTTGAGGTATATTTTTTTCTTGCAATTTTTTGCCTCTGTTTTTCGTTTATCTGTGGTTGTTATTTATCAGTTGATTATTTGTTTTATTATTTGTTTATGTTATATTATCACTCAACTCATCAGCCATAATTACAACAATCATCGCCATCGTTCGGCATCACAATCATCCTCACCAGCACCATCATCATCACCACCACCATCATCATCATCATCCTAATTATCGTCATCATCACCACCATCATCGTAATCATCATCATCATCATAGACAAGATCATCATCATCATCGCGTTCCATGTTTCAGTGACTTTTATTGAAGTTTTTGATAAATATTTTGAGTGGAAAAATTTTCATTTTGCTAGCTGAGCACTTTGTTATGAGGATCATGTTATTAGCGGTAGTAGTAGTGTTGGTCGTGGTAGTAATGATGATGGTGTTGATGGTGATGATGTTGATGATGATGTTGATGATGATGTTGATGATGATAGTGATGATGGTGATGAGGATAGTGATGATGTTGATGGTGATGATGTTGATGATGATGATGATAGCGATGATGGTGGCGAAGACGACGATGAACATGGCAAGCATTGGTGATGATGACAGAAATGATTAGGTTAATAATAATATCACAATGGTGATAACTTGGACAATGATGAAATGATTACAACAATAATGGCGAAACCAAACACGACAGACAATGACGATGAACTGATATTGTAAATGAAAAATTCGTAATTTAGTTTGGACGGGCATAAATAACGTCAGATATCTCAACAACAACAACAAAACAACAACAACAACATCAATAACAACAACAACAACATCAATAACAACAACAACAACATCAATAACAACAACGATACCAATAAATAGGAGGGATAATAACACCAGCAACGACGTATCAACGTATTACAAATAATGACGACGGTATTGAAATTTTTGCCACTATAATTCATCTGAGACCAATAACATGGGAATGCACACGCACGCACGCACACAAACACACACACAGCACACATACACTCACAAAACACATACACACAAACATACACTCACCACACACATCAACACACTGACAACACAGAATACAAATAGTATTTATTGAAATATAAGAATATCAAAACGTGTATTACCTTATCTACCAACAAAGCAAAAACAAAGCAAAACAAAACAAAACAAAACTAACAAAAACATACAAACGTTTGTATGCAAACGAGACAAACATAATCACACGTACGTGAAAAGCAAGAAAAATTGCGTACAAATATTTTTCTATACTTTTAAATTACACATAAACTCACGTAATTCACACATAAAAATACACAAAACACATAATTACACAATATCGAATTTGCACACAAACACACACATTCACAAACAAACACACACACATACACCAAACACACACGCAAGTATACAGTATTTTAATCCATATTTATTCATCTATACATACATGTCTACAAAACTAGACTGAATCATCTAGTCCATTTCAATTAGTGAATCCCAGCGTACAATCAATAGATAGATGAATCAATCAATATATACAATAAAAATATACAATATACACACGTACACAGTGTTGTATGTATGCATGTATGCATGTATGCGTGTATGCGTGTATGTATGTATGTATGTATGTATGTATGTATGTATGTATGTATGTATGTATGTATGTATGTATGTATGTATGTATGTATGTATGTATGTATGTATGTATGTATGTATGTATGTATGTATGTATGTATGTATGTATGTATGTATGTATGTATGTATGTATGTATGTATGTATGTATGTATGTATGTATGTATGTATGTATGTATGTATGTATGTATGTATGTATGTATGTATGTATGTATGTATGTATGTATGTATGTATGTATGTATGTATGTATGTATGTATGTATGTATGTATGTATGTATGTATGTATGTATAGACATGACTTACACGTATAGCAACATACCAACAACAACATCATCATGTCATATTTTTCTTTCAATACCTCATCCAGTTTCATTATTTATTTACACAGGAAACTGCTGTTGATTGGCGAGCTGAAAATTATGGAAGTCACTTCAGTGGCGTTTTTATTGAAAAATTTTACGTCAAAAATTGGCCAAACTACTGACCGCACACAATTAGTAATATTTATTTTTATTTATATTATGCTACCACTATTGCCTTTCATTATATTAATATTATGAATTTTCTTCTCAATTTATTCTCTAAAGTATCAGCAGCACACACGTGAATTTTCACGCATCACACACGTTATCTCTGATAAGTGGAGATCTCTATGCGTTCGAATCCAGTCACTGCAACAGCAATGCCAGGCGTTTTAACCATTACACCACCAAGCAGTCTAACTAATTAAATTAAATTTATTAATTTTAAAATATTCATTCTTACGTACGTGCAAAGAGACATACTTAGACACACATATACATTCATGAACATATATACATACACACAAACATGCCCATATTACATACAAACATATATACACATATATACATACATACATACAAATATACACACACATGCATACATAAATACATACAGATAATATGTTGCAACATCACTCAATGCATATGTTCAACAGATTCATTGTTATACTTTTGCTTTTTGTTGTTGTTGTTATTTGGTGTTTGTTGTTGTTGTTATATGGTTGTTGTTGTTGTTATTGTTGTTGTTAATCCTGGCTCACGCTGTGCCTAGCGACTTTAACATCTGTTACTCGCATACAACAAGAAAGAAGAAAGGATGGATGGGCGGATAAATGGGTGGAAAAATGAATGAAAAGATAGATGTATAAATGAATGGATGGATGGATAGATGATAAGATGAATAGATAACTGGATGGATAATAAGATAGATGAAATGAATTAATAAATAAATGGATGGATAATTAGATACATGAATGACTGAATAATTGGATAGGTGAAAAAATAGAATG
>NW_008705295.1:539315-608188 GCF_000326865.2 Helobdella robusta | reverse complement strand
CAAATGTGTGTATTTACAATATACAAAGAAAAAGAAACTTATTTGTATAATTATATATATATATATACCCTCAATATATAATATATAAAATAAAAAAGAGAAAGGGAGAGAGAAAGAGAGAAAGAGAGAAAGAGAGAGAGGAAGAGAGGAAGAGAGGAATAAAAACCCCAAAACGAAAAATCTTATAATTAATCCTTATACATGGATGTTAACAAATGGCACAAAAACTACAAAAAATTATTTGAACATAAGATCAGCTCTGTATTATAATGTATGCATATAGAGAAAAAACAAGAGAGAGAGAGAGAGAGAGAGAGAAAGAGAGAGAGAGAGAGAGAGAGAGAGAGAGAGAGAGAGAGTATAAAAAAGTTTTATTGAATGTATTTAAATACATATTTCAATTATATGAATAATTGTACGAATAATAAATAAAGGCAATAAATAGATGCTACTTGATACGCTGGTAGATTGGAGCTATAATTACACAAATGAATTAGTGAATGATTAAATGAATGAATGAATGAGATGGGATGGATTGACGGACGGACGGATTGATGAATGAATAAACGAATGAGTGAAGTAATTAGTAAACGATATTAAATGAACTAAAATTATTTAGCGAACCAACGAAGCATCGATTGCATGGATTGATGTACGGGAAAAAATAAACAGGTGAATGAATGAGATGGTTGGATGGTTGGGCAAAAAAATAAAGCGACAAAGATAAATAAAAAATTTTAATGGATATATGGATGAACAAAACGATGAACGAGCAGACAGTTTAGACAGCTCGATCAATGACTAAAAATAATCATGAACGACTCATTCATATTCTTTATCAGCTAATAAAAACCTGCATAACTCGATGCTTATAAGTAAAAGACACTCACATTCAAACGTATCATACACCACACACACTCACACACACACACACATACACACACATACATACAAACAAAGACGCACACAAACACAAACAGACATAACACTTGCTTGTTTCTTGACACTTATTTAATGACGTATGTCAAAACAAATGTAATGATAGCATAGATTATAACAATATAAACAATAGAATTGGAAATATAAACAATAGACATGATAACATAGACAGAACAGCAAAACAGATGATTGCAGCATGAACAATAGAAATATAAATATAATATAACTGAAACAAAAAAAACACAATATTGTAATATCACAAAAATGATGAAAGCAATTAATACCAATGGCAGAAACGACGAAGGAAATTCTTAAGTTATGCATGAAATAAAAACAATAAAAACAATAATAATAACAAGGACAATAATAATAATAACAATCTGCAGCATTGTAAGTAGCAATGGTAGAAGTCAATAATAACAATAATATTATGTTTCATTGAAGAGAAGATGAAACCAAAAACAGCTGCCATGTTAAAAGTAACTAAAGTTGTTGTAACAAAAACAATAACAACAACAACAATAACAGCAATAGCAGCAGCAGCAGTAGTAGCAGCAGCAACAACAACAGCGTCAAAAACAATTATAATTACAACTACAATAATAACGATAACAACAATAATAACAATAACGCATCCATAACGAAAAAAAACAGAGTATGAATAACTCTCGCTTTTTCCCGCCCTGACTTATCCATCTGTCCATTCAACTGAATTTCATGCAAAAAAAGTTATCATCTTCATCGTCGTCATCATCTTCATCGTCGTCATCATCATCTTCATCGTCGTCATCATCTTCATCGTCATTATGCTTAATACTTAAGACTTGGTACTAAACAAAAATACTTTAAAAGTAGGATTGCTTTAAAAGTTGAAATACCTTTGGAGTGTTTTTTTAATTGACTTTAAGATTAGCATTCAACATGTTGCATATTTCTGACAATGAAGTTTCTGCCTGTATCCAACAATTGCCAGCAGGCTAGAGAAGCAAAAATGATTTCAAAAAAGAAAAAAATAACATAATTTCTTTTCTTTTCAAGTTTAAAATTAGACAAAAACATAATTAATAATAATATAAAAAGAAAATCGAATGATATTTCTGTTTTGTTGTTGTTGTTGAAAAATCAACAGCAGTAAGAACAGTTGTGTGGTTTTCAATGTGTACGTTTGTGTGTGTGTGTGTGTGTGTATGTGTGAGTGTGTGTGTGCATGTATGTGTGAATGTGTGTGTGTATGTATGTGTGAATGTGTGCGTACATGTAGCCTACAAATATGAAATCAAAATAACAAAACCAAACAGAAATTATCTAGAAAACAGACCGAAACAGACCGATTTAAAAATCAAATCAGCATAATATTAAAAACTGTTCCTCTACTAAAAGTTATCAAAAAGTTAATAAAAATAAAAGCAGAAAAACATTGGCATACATAAATAAGAATAATTAAAATACAAACAAAAATAATATATATATATATATATATACATGTATGCATCAGCGCACACGCACATACAAAGATGACGAAAGCAACATACATTTTTTATAAAATATACAAACAGAACAGCACACACACACCACAAACAACACCATCACACACACACACACAGCAATCAAACACACCAGCACACACCAATAAAACAGAACATTTATGTTGCAATATTACAGCAACAAAAATACATTGAACCGTCATTGTACATAAAAATAAATGTGACATTACAAAATTGTGTGTTGTGCAAGCCTGCGTGCTTCTGCATATTCTGGTGTTTGTCTGTTTATATGTCTATGTACATGTCTAATTTTGTCTACATACGGTTACGGGTATCTCTTCAAAATGTGTGAGTGAGTGTGTGTGTGTGGTGTGTGGTGTGTGTGCGGTGTGTGTGTGTGGGACTGTGTAAGTGTCTGTGTGTGCTTTTGATTCATTTCAGATGTTTACATAAACTTATGAGCTATTCTTATTGTTATCAATTTGTTTGTGAGCGCTGCGCCAATAATAACAACAAATTAAATAAGAATAACAATTATTATTACTATTTTTCATCATAATAATTATTATTATTATTATTATCATTATCATAATTTACATACCATCAAATAATTCTATTTTTAGAAAAGATAATTAAAATTATTTACCAAGGTTTAAGTTTCTGTTAGTGAAAGTACAATTATTCTGCGTGCAATTTTTGTACACGCAAACATACTTACAAACAAACATACACACACACACGCACGTACATACACAGGTATAACATGTGTTGTATATGTTTTATACACACATTATATAGTACATACACACACGCATTATAATTTAGTTAGTTTTAATACAGTTTCATTTGATACATACAATTTATGTGTGAATTTTCTTACTTAAGAACGGTAAATCTTATAAGACATGGGCAATAAAGTCACATACAATATATATCTCTGTGTGGTGTGGTTGTGTGTGGTTGTATGTGTGTGTGTGTGTGTGTGTTATATTTCAAATTTTATTAGCACATAATGATAACAGTCTGGTCGATCCAAGTTACCATCATGTTTGTTGAGGAGACTGAATACTACATGAAGATATTTAAAAACTACTAGCTTAATTTACTATACCAGCTGTACGTTCCATACAAAAATCGAACTATAGTAACACATAATGATCCGGTTGATTCGAGTTAACATACATCAAAGACATCGAGATTTCCTTTAGCAAATTATACAAACACACTGACGTTCAGTGTTTGGTAGGTAATACTGTATATTTTATATAAACACATAAATATTCAAAATTTAAAAAATTTTATTTATATAATATTAATTAATTAGGCGATTATTTATTTTCACATATCAAAATATCCAACAATTCGTACACACACACACGTACACACACACACACGTACACGTAAAAACACACACATACACACACAATTGAAAACCAAAAATTTTTTTTGGTATTACCATAAAAAAAAACTAAAGTCAATAATATAAAGAAAAAAACTTATAAAAAATTAAAAACAATTGATGGTATTATTGAGATGTTCCTGTGTATGAGATGATTGCATGGAGCAATTGACAGTTTAAAAACGTACGGTGAAATATTATGACAAAGAAAATTGGTGAATTTAAAGAAAGAAAGAAAGAAAGAAAGAAAAAAAGAAAGAATAAAAGAGAGAAAAAAAGAAAGATTGACAAAGAGAGGGAAAGAGATAAAGAAAGATAGAAGGAAAGAAAAATAGAGAGAGAGAGAGAGGGGGGGAGGAAGGAAGGGAGAGAGAGATGATCTAAGGCCCCGTTTATATATCAACACGATATTGAAAACTGTTTAAATTGGGATCTTCGTGTTTATGTTGCCGCACTATAAGCAAGCTATGGAATATTATTGCATTAGAAAGATGACTACGATGGGAATGACGACGATGAGAAAGGATGATGATGAGAATGAAGAAGGATGATGAGGATAATGAGGATGATGATGATGGTGACGACATAAACGATACGACGACATGATGAAACTGTTGTTGACGATGACGACAACTAAAATGATAACAATAACAATAACAATATTATTAATGTATTATTATCATTATAATTTTAATGATATTAACAAATATAATATCGATAATGATATCAACGACAAATAAAATTTGAAAAGATGATGATGAAGATGATGATGACGACGACGTGAAAGATGACAACACATTTGATTACTGATCATTTTTGTCATCCTAAATAGAGCCGATGCGTTTGTTTATACAGGCGGTGAAGCATGTTTGCATAAGTATTGCCAGCGTATCGTATGTACGTTTGTCCTTAGGCTCTGTGTGGCAGGCTGTGGATTGGATGGTTCGTTCGTTCGTTCGTTCGTTCGTTCGTTTGTCTGTGTTTTGATTTGCTCATCTGTTGGTTTGTGTGACAGTTCGTCTGTTTGTTTATTCGCTTGTTTGATTGTTTGTTGTTTTTGTTGGTTCGTCGTGTTTTTTGTTCGCACGAGAGCCACAATGAGGCCGATGATCTGATCGTGTTTTTGAAAAAACGGTAAGTACAAAAAACTAACAATGATGACATTGACATCAAAATGATGACAAATGATAACAAAACTGATAAGCTAGATAAGATAGAAATAATCATTATGTTATACATGATGAAATACACACATGGCATGGTACAACTCGCTTCTAACATGACCAGCTAGAAATACAATTTTACTGAAAAATTTGTCCTATTGTGTATGTGTGCGTGCGTGTATGTGTTTGGGAGTTTACATGTGTGTGTGTGTGTGTGTGCGTGCGTTTTTATGTGCGTGTGCGCGTGTGTGGGTGTGTGTTTTTCTTACATGTTAGACTACCATAATAACATAGCTCCAGGGGATTTCAAGTTCCGATGGTGATGATGATGAGGATGACAATGATGACGATGATGATGATGATGATGATGATGATGATGATGATGGTACTGATGGTGATATTTTCATAAATGGTTCTTAATGTTATCTTTAACCTTTTATTAATCCGTTAAATTGAATGCATCATAATGTATAAATACTTGTGGATAATAGCAAAATGAATTGTATTTAATGTATGTATGTGTGTATGATCCAATTTTGTATCAATGTATATGCATACATGATGTTTGTATATGTTTGAAATATGTATGTATGTATGTATGTGTGTGTGTATGTATGTATGTATGTATGTATGCATGTATGTATGTATGTATGTATGTATGTATGAATGTCTGTTTGTTTGTATGCATGTGGGTGGGTGTGTGTTTGTATGTATGTATGTATCTACGTGTGTATGTGTGTATGTGATGAATGATGCAGAGGGAGCACAAAGTGGAAAATGAAAGATGAGATCCATATTGTTTATGAGATATATGTGCATATATTTGTATGTGTGTGTATGTGTGTGTGTGTGTGTATGTGTTTGTATATGTGTGTGTATATGTGTATGTATGTGGGTATGTGTATGTATGTGTGTATAAATTTTCTTCATTTCGTATGTATGTGTAAATGCTTGAGCATATTTAATGCACGTAAACCTTAACTTTTTCATCCCGGTTTGTATGTTCTAGTTTGTATGCGTTCACGACTTTAATAAATTTGTATGCCAAATTTTGGACTCTGTCTGTTCGTGCAAATTTTATTCATTATAATATATTACTATGTTGCAGTACTTATATCATTTATCTTATCATTTACATTACCACAGACAGTTTCTTGATGATAAAAGCAACAACAGCAGCGCTAGTAGCAACAGTAGTAGTAGCAGCAGCCACAGTAGCGTTAGTAGTGATGGTAAAAAAGTAGTAGCGGTAGTAGTCTAAATTGCAGTATTAAAAGTAGTTGAAGTATTAGTAATGGTAGTAGGTTCGGGCACATTTATTCCGATGTATATTTCATATCAAATTTAATGACTCGACCGCACATCGCCATCGTCTGCGTCATCGTTGACGTCACAGCCGGTGACATGTAATCATCATCTTTATCATCTTCTCCATCATTATATTCGTCATGATACTTGTGACTGCATATGTGTAAAAGTAGAATACAATGTTGCTGGTTTTGTGTTTGTTAATTATATTTCGTATGTTTTTGTATGCGAATATACGTGTATTATTTTGTATGTTTTGTTTGTGTGTGTGTGTTTTATTATGTATGTTTGGTTGGTAGAAGCATTATTTTGTATTTTTAAGTTTGCTTTGTGTATTTTTTTAGTCTGTGTATTTGCTTGTGTGTGTTCGTTCGTGTGTGTTGATCATCATTAAAAACTCATCTCGTCTAGGACACACGTTCTGTCTGGTTTTGTGAAACTCATTCAGAATGTAATCAGAAAAAAATCTATGCAGCAGGTATATACGGACCGGAGTTTGCTATAAAATAAATGACATTACGTACAAAAATGTACACAAACATTCGTCCAAACAAGCAAGCAAACATGCAAGCAAACATTAAAACATACAGACAAACATACCTACATACAAACATACCTACATACAAACATACCTACATACAAACATACACAAATATACAAACATACACAGATATACATACAGATCTACAGCTAGATACAAACATATCTCACACATACATGATGTATAAAAAGTTAGGGCACATAAAACGTTACTGATCTTCACAACTTGTATATTTATAGGTTTTTAATGCATCAATGTTCTTCTTTGTGTGGGGTTGTTTGGCCGGACTGGTTGTTTATCAATCTCTCTACTCTTCATCCTCCTGTTCATCTTCTTGTTCATCCTCTTGTTCATCTTATAGTTCATTCTAGTGTTCATACTTTCGATCACTCCCTTGTTCACTCTCTGTTTAAATTTTTTTTTCTCTTTTTCGTTTTGCATGTTCGTAGTTGCGTTTTGTTTTATTGCTGTGGCGTGTCTCTATTGTATTTTATTGAATTTGTACATGCAAGAAGCAATGTGGTAGTTAAATGCTGGATAATTGTTCAATGCAAACGTGTGGATGTTCTGGTTTTTTGTGGTTGTTGTTGTTACTGTTGTAGTTGTTGTAGCTGTTGTTGTTTTGTGTCTTGTGATGAAGACGGTTGTATTTGTTGTTGTTGTTTCGGGTCTTGTGATGAAGATGGTTGTATTTGTTGTTGTTTTGTCGTTGCTAATGTTGCTTGTTGTAGCTGCCAATGTTTAGTGTGTGGGTGAATACAAAATTCATAAAAATTGCTTGAAAATGCGTGTCTGTGAGAAACCTCATGGTTTTAGCTGATATAAATAAATTTGTGGTATTTAATAGAATGGAGTATGAAATACACATAAAATTGAAATAACAGATGAAAATATAAATGTTTTAATGTGTGTGTGTGTGTGTGTGTGTGTTTGTGTGCGTGTGTGTAAGTGTGGGTGTTTGAAAAAATTTATGCAAATTCAACGTTAATCCTAATAGCTTTTAGATCTAATATGAATTAAAGTAACAGTTATACTTGATTTTAGCGAGAAAAAAGAATTAAATTTTTAAAATGCGAAAGAACAAACACAGGCGAGTAAGTACGTTGAAAACATTCGAATGTGTCTGTGAATGTTCTCCCCCTAAAATTTAAATGAACGGCTTAATTGTATGCACTTTAAAAATAGCATGAATGGTAATAACCATATAAAAGATAAGAACACAATGCAAACACACAGAGGACTGAATGCTTAATGAATCAGTTGATCATAGAATATGTTAATGTTAATGAAGCGTTGGCATTCAATGAACGAATGAATGAATTAGGAGACGGACAGACTCAGTCCATACCTTCAAACAATCTAACGATTAACAAAATTATAAACTAATCTACCTACTGATCTGTCTGAAACCTACATAGACATAGACCCAGAGACACAGACACAAGATATCATATCACAGACATGACATAGACCTAGACACACAGACACAAAATATCATATCACAGACATGACACAATTAAGCACGGTCTGGGTAAGTTGAGAGGTAAATAACTAATTAAATAAATAATCTAAAAAAATGCAACACATAAAAAAAACAATTCAATAATAATTAATAATAAGTTTTTTTTTAAATGCGTTTGGCGGCTGTTCAGTTAATGTCGTGTTAATTAATCATACTAAACATTTTGAAAATATGTGCTTCAACAACAACTATAATGTATTAACATTGAAAGTTTTGACGATATTGCTAGTGAGTGGTGTTGATGTAAGATAAGTCATCGAAACAAAAACTGAAAAACATACGTAAAAAGAACCAAACAACGCAACAAAAATGCATTATTATCAACGTTGACCGCATCACATTATTATTGATAATGCGAAATAGAAAAAGCGCATTGTCAAAGATTATCGGAGAAAAATGTAAAAACAAAACAACACAAACGAAACAACACCGGCAACACTAACAACAACGACAACAACAACAAAAACGACGACGACAACAGTGGCATGGACGACGACGACGACTAACCTTGATAGAATCAAAGCAGCAGACGACTCTGCCCGTCTGTATCTCGACGTCTGACGGCGGATGTGCGTAGCGACACTCGTTCTCGGACCTCGGACACTTGTTCCTTGCGTACTCTCTGCAGACCTCAAGCGTCAACCAGCGTGAATCCTTCACGGGACTTGTGGTGAGGATGGCAGGGAGGGGTTTGCAGGGGGCCCCGATGAGGCCCGGTGGAGGTGCAGCCATGTGGATCGGTAGGCAGGATTGCATAATTGTTGATGAGTTGTTTTAAGGTTGTCCTTGAGTGTTTAATTTTCACTTTGGGGTTATCTGTGGTTGTTGTTGGTAGCGGAGGTTGGCTGTGTATCAAAGGATTGATTGGATTTGCAGTCTGGCAGTTATTTGCCTAAAAGATATATAGAAATATAATTTGTTGATGAAGTATGCCTTTGTAAGACCGAAGTGCAATGATTATCAACAGACACTCAGCAAATTGAATGAATGATTTAATATTTCGTGCCTTGAATTAAAGGTTCCCACTTGATTGATAGGATTCAATAAGCTTGCTGGTGCAAGGGGAGATGAATTTAACAATTTGACAAATAATATGTCGTCGTTGTTGATGTTGTGATAGTTTTTAATATCGCTGTAATTGTTGTTGTTGCTGCTGTTGTAGTTGCTGTGTGTATCACAAATTTGTTTCTCTACAGCTCGTGTTGAATCATTTTAATTCAAAATCTATCAAAAAATTTAATTAAAATCAGTCAATTTTGATTATTTTACACAATTGCAAGCAGAAATAAATAATCTCAGTGTAAATAATTTAGCAAAGAAAAAAAATTTTTGACAGGCACTAAATAAAATTGTCTGAACATATAGAAACACCCGCCCGGATTAATTGCTTTCACTATTATTATTATTCTCCAAAAATAATATCGTTAATTATTTCTACCAAGCCTGTATAAATTACGAATCCATAATTTATGTTAAACATATGTTAATTTTATTCATGAATATTATTAATCTTATTTTTCAGCAGTCCATATGAGATGTTGTAAATTTGTGCTGAACAAACAATGACGCTCTATGTTTATATTAAGTTGACGACGATGATGATGGTGATGACGACGGCGAAGAGGACGACGACGATGATGATAGTAATAATAATAATGAAAATAATTATAATGATAATAATAATGATGGTGGTGGTGGTGGTGATAATGATGATGAAAATGATGGAGAGATCAAATTACTAAGAAAAATAAAGACAACGACATAACTTGGGGTGATTGTAAAGATCAAGAAAAATGCTAGATAATAATGAGGCGCGCGTTTCGACAAGAGAGTGATAATACCAATGGCGATAGTATGGTAAGAGTGATGATAGCAATGATGACGACGAAGCAAAAAGAAGCAACAAACAAATATCACGTGACCACGTGACCGCAGAGGACGATATTATAAATTATGCAGTCTCTACGACGACGATGCTGATGATGATGCTGACGATGATGATGATGGTTGTGGTGATGATGATGATGACGACGACGACGATGATGATGACGATGATGATGATGCTGGTGATGATGATGATGCTAATGATGGAGATAGGGATGAGTAAAATGATGGTGACGATAAGAGCGATAATGATAGTGATAGCTACGGAGATGATAGCAAAGAGATTATATCATCATTAGTATCATATGAAACAACAAACTATAAACATTTATAAGTAGAGAGAAAAAGAGAGAGAAAGAGAGAAAAAGAGAGAGAGAGAGAGAGAAAGAATGAAAAAAGTGAAAAAGAGAACGAAAAAGAGTGAACATCAAAGTGGGTTCAAAAAATTAAGTCCTAGCCTAACGATGATAATTTGCAGCAACAGAACAGACGTTTAGTGAAGATGTTAATGATTATTAAATTGAAAGACCTTTGGTGACGATGAAAAAGAAGTTGATGGTGATGATGAGGATGGTGGTTATAATGATGATTATGGTGATGGTTATGATGATGATGATGATGATGATTATGGTGATGATGATGATGATGATGATGACATTTACGATGGTGACGATCGCGCAATGATTATGAAGTGTTAGTGATGATGAAAAAATGGAGATGATGATGATGACATAGATGAGGAAGAAGAAGAAAAAGAAGAAGATGAGGATGATAAAAATGAAGAAGAAGATGATGATGATGACGACGATGGTAGTGGTGATGATGATGATAATGACGACGATGGTGGTGATGATGACGATGTGTAAAGTGATATGCGGGCGTGAATGAAATTATAAATTGAAAAATAAAAATGAATGATCGAAAGAATGAACAGATAAATAACTAAACAGACGAACAATCGAACGAAAAAACCTCCAAAGAGAATGAATGACAACCAAATGGCAGACCAATAAATAATAATTATAATAATAATAATAATAATAATTATAATAATAATAATAATAATAATAATAATAATAATAATAGTGATGTAGAAAAGTAGATGCAGATATCCAAAATAATGAAGATGATAGTAATGGTGATGATACAAGCGATGACGACCATGATGATGATGATGATGACTATGATGGGGATGAGGGCGGTGATGATGATGAAGATAGGGGCGACGATGATGACGATCGTGAGATCATGAAAGTCATGTTTCTGAAAAAATTTCAAAAATTCCACAGTATTGTATTTCAATGAGAAATGTATCCCGTACACAAACATTCATTCATTCATTTATTCATTCATTTATTCATTCGTTCATTCATTCATTCATTCATTCATTCATTCACTCATCCATTTATCCAATACACGCATTCACATACATACACACACAATCATATAAATATATATATATATATATATATATATATATATATATATATATACGACTATAATATATATAATTACCTATAATTAGTCGTTAAAAGATTTGCAACCAGTTTTAGCAATAATGAGTAATGATGTTTTTGTTTATATACATTTTTATATATCTATGTGTCTATGTGTATGTATGTGTATGTGTTTATCTGTGTGTGTGTGTGTGTATGTGAATGTGTCTATGTATGTGTATGTGTCTATGTATGTGTGTGTTTGTGTGTATGTACGTGTGTATGTATGTGTATATACGTGTGTGTCTTCATCTTTGCATATGTTTCAAACTGTTTGTGTTTGTGTCCGTCTGTATGTATGTGTATGGTTAAATTAATAAATTATGGTTAATTTTAAGTTAGATTTTTGTCTAAACAATCGTCTAATTTATACGAGTGTTCAGTTGTATGCAGTTTGGATGTGTTTATATGCGGGAAAAAAGTTACGTTACACTGGAATGTTGAGAATTTTTAGAAGTAAACGATTATGATGGAGAGCTCATGTCGAAATGACGTTGTTAACATTAGTTTCAATGAAAATTAACAAAACCTCTATGACATACACGTCTGAACTTGATTATACAAACACACACGCCACCACACACACACACACACACACACACTCACACACATATCTACACACACACATCTACACACACACACACACACACGCACGCACTTGAAGAGTATTTATTATATTGTATCTCTTATTGAATTTCACATAGACAACAGGTCTGTTTTTTGTTTTGAGAGATCATATAAAATACGACACGAAATCATAAATATTTTTGTCTGTTTATTTATTTTGAATAAATAAATATATAATAGAAACATGTATCGGAAAATGTGTATGTATGTGCGTGCACACGTGCGTGCGTGTGTGTGTGTGTGTGTATTGTTATAATACTCGCTGTCGTAACCGATTTACGATGCGACGGGTTCAAATCTTCGATTGAATAAAATACTCCAGACAGTTATTAGTTATTAAACTTTATTTACAGAAGAAATCAACTAATCGTTTATTTCTAGCAAATTCAAATTAACGCAACAATTAACTTTTAAATTGTTCAAAATCTATCGCTATGACAACGTCAACAAACAAATCAAATATCGCTTTAAATAATTCACCGAATCGCTATTCACAAAATCACAGTCACGAATTTAAAAAATCACGAATTTCACTAATCACGGATTTCACTAATCGCTAATCTTCTTGCGACGTGCGCTTATATACTCTTCGCAAGCGTCGTTTCTAGATTCTTCCAGATGGTCCGATTCTAGAATACTCTAGAATGCTCCAGTCACTAGAACATTCTAGAATACGCTAGAATCTAGTGCGTTCGGTAGCACGGTTATAACAATATATACACAATATAAGCACATACGCACAGACATGTACATTGTACACACAAATGTATTGAATCAATAATGTTCAACCCATACAAAACGATATTTCAACCTAAATTGGAATGCTGCAGACAGGCATGGAGTCCTCGCTGGCAAGAAGACAAAAAATGTTGGAAAAGTTCAAAGACGGGCAAACTGATGATTAACAATTGTGAAAAATTTTCATATGAAGAAAGATTGAAGAGATGTGGACAGACAACTTTGGACAAACGTAGTTCTAGGCGTAGAAAATCATAACTGGTGAAGATGAGATAGATTCATCTTCTATTCTTCCAGTTTACAGAAAATAGAAACACAAGAGGGTACCAGTACAAGCTTTTCAAAGAAAGGGTATGAACAAAGAAATGAAAATTTTTCAGTTCGAGAGTTATTGAACATTGGAATAAGCTGGTTGAAAAAACTGTAGCAGATCCTACAACACGGGAGTTCAAAGTCAGACTTGGAAGATTGGGATTTTAAATCCATATTATTAATCAAAATCCATTCAGTGGCTCTCACATGGAGATATCCACTGAACCACTGTAATCCTAGTTACGTTACGTTATTTTATGTTAAGTTGTGACTGGCTGGCTTGGATACATTAATTTTGTTTGTTTATTTTCGACATTAATAATAATGCACCGGGTTGCATGTATGATGAGAAAAATAATAATTATTATTTTTATTATCCCATCATCGTCATCAATATCATCATCAGTAGCTTCGTATGTAACAAAGAAAGTAGCATCATTCTTACTTATTACTACTAATGTTATTATTATTATCATTATTATTATTATTATTATTATTGTTGTTGTTATTATTATTATTATTTAACAGACAGACTGTTTAAACGTTGATAGGATACTGCTGAAATTTAATTAGGCCTAATTGGGATGAATTCCAATTGAATCAAGGAACGAATTTAATTGGATTATAAAAAGTAATTATCATAATTATCAAAATTTACTGGGAAATATTCATAAATTTTTATGTAATTATCTTAATTAATATTCAAATAATTAACAGTTGTAATAAACCAATTATTAAATTTAATAAAAATTCGGGTTTTTTGATTCACTTCAAAACTATGTTAATAATAATGAAAACTTATGATAATGGTAATAGTCATAATAATAATAATAATACCAATACTAACATTATTTATAATAATAATAATAATAATTGGAACAATCTTTTATTCAGCAATAAAAACAATGAAAATGACTACAAATAAAATAAAATAATAATTATTATTATTATAATATCAATAACAATAATAATAATAATTATCTTCATTCAAAAATGTTTTACGCCCGCAACAACATCAGCGCTATAATACTAATTATTTCATTCAATTTGAATCTTCCCACATAGGCTCAAATGTCAAAACTACAGTTGCAATAACTTGATTATAATAATAATTATAAATAATAATATATGAAAATAATAATAACAATAATAACAACAACAATTGTGATTTTTATGATAAATTGCATAAGGATAGTGTTTAGAATATTATTGTGCACTTTGACATTATTATTATTAGTAGTAGTATTTATTTGTCATTAGCTAGTTAATTATTATTATTATTATTATTATTATTGATATTGTCATTATTTTTATTATTATTCATATTTTTTCTTCGAGTGATTAATTGCTTTTTCTCTTTAATTTAAAAATACTCAGGTAATATGATACCACCACAACCTATATGCAAGAGCCATTTGAAATAATATATATATACATATATATATATATATATATATATATATATATATATATATATATATTTAAAAATAATTTTTAAAAAATATTAATATAGATATTTATTTGTTATTTATTATTTGATATTTATTTCATTCATTCGTATTGTTGGTTGGTTCGTTTGTTCATCAATCAATCAATCCACCAATCAATCATCCAGTCACTCATTCATTCATTCATTCATTCGTTCGTTCGTTCGTTCGTTCATTCATTCATTCATTCATTCATCTATTCATTCATTCAATTATATAATAAATAATAATAAAAATTATTATTATTATTGTTGTTGTTGTTATTATTATTGATATAATTATTATTATTAAAATTTTACTAAAGGTTTTACCAGTTCCAATAAAATTCCATTATGCTTATACATAGAAAAGTACTTAAGACTCACTGCAACGCTAAATATTAATTTCATCAACATCCTTATCATCATCGTCGAAGTCATAATTTTTCTCACTCACACACTCACACACACACACCACACACAAAACATCAGCACACACACACACACTCTCTCTCTCTCTCTCTCTCTCTCTCTCTCTCTCTCTCTCTCTCTATCAGTCTCACTCTCTCTCTCTCTTTTTATCTCTCTCTCTCTCTCACTCTTTCTTTCTCTTAGTGTCTTTTTTTACCTCTTACTTCACTCTATTTATCTCTCTCTAGCCCTCTTTTTTAATCATTTTTTCCATCTTTTTTGTATAACACCATTTAGTTTGTCGATTTTTGCTACTTAGTTTTTTCTTCGAATAAAGATTTTCTCTATTTGGATTATTTATTTCTTTATCTCTCTCTCTCTTTCTCTCTTTCTTTTTTTTATTCTATCTTCGTCTTCTTGTTTTCGATTGTGTCAGCACTCATGGAATCACTTCAACGTCCTGCCATGGAGCCACAGATGATAGGAAAGTTCATTCCACGATTCATCAACTAACTGTTGTTAGCGTTATAAGTTCATGAGTTCTCTCTCTCTCTCTCTCTCTCTTTGCCTCTCTTTCTTTCTCACTCTCTCTCTCTTTTTTTTTCTCTCTCTCTCTCTTTGTTTTTCTGCCTAATAACTTGCATCTAAAATTAAATATTATATGATTTTAACATTAAAATTATTTTTTTTATAAAAAAAATAATAGCTCGCTCAATTGATCATCCTAATTGACAACAGGTTTACAAAATCAAGTTGAATGAATAAATTTTTTGAAAAAATCTGGTATTTTAATAAATTAAAAATATCCACTAATCAGATTGGTAAATAATTTTACATTTTTCTAAAGTTAATATGTACAGGCAACAAAGTAACATACATGGGAAGGATTTTTCCATTCATATCAAAAAGTAATCACATGCATTATACTTCTAAATTAATGTCATGCAAATCTACACGAGCGATCTTTATAAGAAAAAAATATTGCAGCATAAAATGGCAAAACAATCAGACGCAGGCACACGCACGTACGCACGCACACACGCACATAAAAAACACACATTAACACGCGCACAAGCTATTACTCTAGCAATGATATACAAAAATACCGTCCTATACAAACTTTATCGCAAAAACACACGCATACAAGCAAATTATACCCACTTATTAATGATGGCAAAGGCTGTTTCATGTAAGGATGTTGTTGGATTGTATTGAAATGAAACTTCAAGTGGGAGTAAATTATTAACAAACATTGATAATAAAACAGCGAAAACTTAAAAAAAAACAAATAGCAAACAAAAAAAAACATAGAAAAAACAAACTCACTTCAGAGATGAAAAACAAATTTTTCAATTTCCAACTATCCAAATAGAAGAAGCATACGATTTGTTTACCCTACAACAACAATCATTCTATTTATTTGTTTATTATTATTTTTATTATTATTGCAATTAGTTTTATTATTTTTTTATTATTCTTATTATGAAACCTGCTTCCAATTTACAAATTCGTAATTTAATATAGATATATTACCCAAAATTTATTACCGAATTTTTACCAAATTCTTCTTAAAATTAACAAATATCTAACAAAAAATTTTTTGTCAAGAAAATATGTATTTTTGTCAGTGTCTTAATCAATCTTTATCAACCTGCAAAACAACGAGACAGAATTAAAATTGCAACAAGTGAAGCAAAAAGTGTATTGTGGATGAGAATGTAGAGTTCATTCCGGATGAAAGTTCTACATACAATACAATACATACAATGGCAATCCAATACAACACAATGACAACCGTTTTAAATCTATCTATCTATCTATCTATACTATAAAGACGTTCCACAATACCATAAATCTTTTTTAAAATATTATTTAAATTATTATTATTATTATTATTATTAGTTAAATTAGAATGTAATAATTATATTATACAAATTTATTATACAAAAAACAGTTGGCTGCTAGGCAACAATGTTTCAATTAAAATTCTCATCTATTTATTAGGTTATCTAAAATCAGACAATGCAACTGCTTTTATATGATTTTAATAAAATTTAAAAAGAATAATTTTGATAGAATATTATTTTCTTATTAATCAATTTTTTTAAACTCTATATTTATTTATTTCATTTTCAAATTGCTGAAAATCACGAAAAATCATACGTGCACCTCGTCGAAAGTTTTGATTGGAAAGATTTTTCAGAAAAACGAATGTCGTGTCAAAAAAAATAAAAGCGAAAAATGTGTGTGCGTTTCAATGTTAGTTTTGTTAGCTAAGCGGGCTACTTTATCCTACGAATATGTAGGAACATATTCGATTATGTATAAAACCGTATTTAACCGTATGTAACCGTATTTAACCGTATGTAACCGTATGCTGGTTGTACGTACTAGCAGTAATCGGCTGATTAATAATTAACGTACGAGTAACCGTCTTTAAATATACATACCGACTCGATAGTAGCAGGGAATATTTTATTTGCTAAATGTATCGATCAACCATTGTCTACCACCACTACAACTACATACGAACGCTCTACAACCATGTCTAGACGGACACCAAATAAGTATGCGCGTGTTCACACAGCTCGCACACACAAACGTACAAACATACTTTTTGTATCCCTATGTATTTGCGTGTGTGTGTGTTTGTGTGTGTGTGTGTGTGTGGGACGTACGTGTAAGTTTGTCTTCGTGTGTGCGTCTTTTTTAAAGCACGTTCAAATCTCTTAGCAAATATAAAAGAAAGTAAGTGATGATGGAAACTATGAGATGACGTTTAGGTATCCAGTATTGAATATCGTATCGTATCGTATCGTTTTGTTATGAATGAAAATAACGAAATATATCATCCGAACGAGATGAAAGATTTTTCAATAGACGCGTGCAAAATTATCAAAACGTTACCTAGCAGCCAAAACCTTATAAGTTCAATATGTAACAATTTGCCTATCACAAAATAAAACTGCAACAATATGACTGTACGTATTTTTAACACATTATCCAACGATATAAAATAAAAATGAAAAAATTACTTTATGGCAGTTTTAAAAGTTCAACAATTACATTTATATAACTATATGCGTAGTGTATATAACTAACCTAATAATTACACACGCCAAACTAAACATGCAAATGTATTATATAATATATAAATAATAAATTATTTATATATGTATAATACATAATAATATATTACAATAAATATATGTTCATCCAAATGTATAACGCGTAACAAACATATACACGATATATCTACAGACAGGTATAATAACGTTAAAATACGGCTGGTCGAGCGGTAACAACGCTAACAAGCATATTTAGTAGAGCGCAGGTTCGATTCCGACTATATATCTATCTACTTGGCCTAATCCGGCGTTACAAGCGTGGAATGCTAACTTCTTCGCGTTATATAAGCCATATGTTCATATGAGTTCTATGAAAGTGTATATACAAGTTTGTATGTATATATATATACAAACATACATATATGTATGCATATGTGTATGTTTGTATATATATATAAATGTATATGTATATGTGTATGGATGTGTGTGTATATATGTATTGTATATATTTAAATATATATATATACATAAGTGTGTGTTGGTATGTATAATATAGATATAATATCATACAATGGTTGACGCGCGCTATACAAAGACCATATTCAGACCGCATACACCCTAAGAAGATTTTTTTTTGATGTATCAATTTAGCTACATGTGGTTACTGAGATGGTTATTCGATGGATAGCTTGTTAACAGATGTTGTTAGATGAAATGTCGCTGTTGTATCATGCTATTGCTAGTATAGTGGTTGGGGGGGCTTGGTTGTGTTGTTTCAAGTTGTATGTTCGAATGCAAATGGATCATAATATTCCAAATGCAACAAATATAAGTGTGTGTGTGTTTGTGTGTATGTGAGTGTGTTTGTGTGTGTGATTTATTTAATCAGTACATGCAAATTTTTATATTTTTTATATTTTTGCATTTTTATTTGAAATGCAAACGAATTTTAAATAATCTAATTCTAAGAGCTGCATTTAATAATATTAATATTATCTCACATGGGCTAGGCTACAAAATTTGCATAACACAAAAAGTAATTATAGTATTAATTGATTAATCCTAAAGTTGATGTTTTTTTATTCGTTGTTCTCATTAATGTTATTGTTGTTGTTGTTACTGTTATTATTGTTGTTGTTATTGCTATTATTAATTTTATTAACGTTTACGTCATAAAATTTGATTCGTAACAATTTTAACAATCTGCGTTCGCTGGTTCCTCATTACTCTCGTTGGGTTTTAAAGTTGGCTAGAAATTATACATTGAGACTTGATAAATTCTAATTTATATAAATAATAATAATAATAATGAAAAGAATGATAATGATAATAATGATGAGAATAATAATAATAACAATGAATTTTACGCCCCAAATAGGAAATATTACAATCAACGATCAACACACAATGCAGCACAATGTCATTTAAAACTTTAATATTTGTATGATTTTTCGGGTTTTCAAATATTTTTCAATTTCCAGGTATGTATATCTGTGTGTGTGTGTATGTGTGTGTGTATATGTGCGCGCGCGTGTGTGTATGTTGGTTAGTATATACAATGTTGTTTGTGTCGTTGTTTTAACCGTTGATGTTAATGTCAGTATTGTTGTTGTAGTGTTTCGGTGTGATAAAGTTTGTTTTTGATGTCTGCAATTGATTATTTTTTATGTATCTGTGTGTTTTATACAATGTATATTCATATGTGTGTGTGTGTGTGTGTATGTATGTGTGTGTTTGTGCGTTTGTGCGCGTGTGTGTCTGTTTATGAGTTTTGTAATGGGATGCATGCTGGCTTGGTTTGGAAGTACAGGTGTTGATGATGTGGAAGCAGCATCAAAAAACAAACATAATTTCCTGTATGTGTGGCAGTAAATATTGCTGCTACTGCAACGTGCTTACACGCACCAACACACACACACTCACACACACACACACACTCACGTACACACACACACAAATACATACGTACATTCATTCATACATATCTACACACGTACATCAAACTGCGAAGATTTTTACGTTCGTTGGTCTAATTTCATTTTGTTTTTGGGTTAAATTTTTAGCTCTCTTCTTGCTTTTTAGTTCATAGATTGTTTTCCATCTTTTGTTTTATTTTTTTTCTTTGTTTGTTTCGTTCTATAAATGAGATTCTGTGTGAATATTTAAAGATGAAGAATTGTTTTTGATGTTGTTTGTCGTCCAGCGGCATGAATTTGCTCTCAAATACATCTTAATCAGAAAAAAAACATATCATATGTCTATCTAGATGATATGCTATTATGAGTCGCAGCTAATACCTTGATGATATGATATTTCGGGTAGCAGCTTATAATTAACAAATTAAAAAGTAATTAATATTAATCAACCTATCCAAATTTTGGGATATTCATATTTTTTATTTAGATGAATATATGATGAAGATATTTCCAAGCGTTGAAACAGAGCTTCGATATAAAGAAAAAACTATGAAAAATATTTGTATGGATGGTTATAAATGGATATGTGAATAGGTTCGTCAATTTTTGCTTATGTATAACAAATATTCATAATTAACAATTTTGTAATGCTTTAACACATAATAATACATATATAATATGGACATGGATGAATTCATTAATTCATTTTATAACAAATAATATATCTTCGGCTCTTCCACTATCTTACTTTTTAAATCTTTTAATGAATAAAAAAACAATTTAGAAATTTAGAGTTGTTTTAAATTAATCGTTACAAATTTAAGAGCAGGCAGACAGACGTATTGTCATATTTAATGATTTATTTGAGATATATATCTATTTATCAATTAATTTATTTGAATTCTCAAAGACTACCCATTACAATGTGCGTAGGTACTATAAATTAGAAATAATTTGTTTTAAAACCAACACATCTTATATTGTTATATACATCTCATACATCATCTCAATCGTTCATATGTAATAAGCCGTTATCATAGTCTTAAAGCAAATTTAAAAATTTTTTGAGTTGCTATAAATATTATAACAACTAATCATATACTTATTAGACTGTATATTCAGATACACACACACGCACACAGACACACAGACACACACACATACACACACACACACACACATATATATATATATATATATATATATATATATATATATATATATATATGTGTGTGTGTGTGTGTGTGTGTGTGTATGTATAATAGTAACATTCATAAGTTGTCTGGCCTGTTGCATAACAAAGGAAGCTTTGTTCAAATCAGGCGATGATATATTTCACATTTAATAAGTGTGTGTTTGTGTGTGTGTGTATGTGTGGTGTGTGTCTGTGCGTTTATGACCTTGATGAATGTGTGTGTGTGAGTATGTGAGTGTGTGTGTGTTTGTATGTTCTTGTTTTTTGTCTATTCTTCAATAATGTTTGACGGCATTATCATCATCCAATTCATCATTTTTACTTTTATCATCATCTTCATCTTGACTGTAATCATCGTCATCGTCACTATCACCATTGTTATCACTGTCATGATGTCATGTTATCAAATTTAATTTTTAATCATTGTCATATTTATTTATCATTATCACTTAGGTTATTGCAATCTTGTTATCATAACTTCATGTATATACGCATAAGGACTTACAGAGCCACACACACACACACAACAGAGCCACACACGCACACGAACACACACACTTATACACACATACATACATACACACACAAACATACATGCGCGCACACACGCAAATACAATTCGATACAATGGTATATAAATGTATGCGTCTTTGTCCGTGTTTGGTATGCGTTGGCTGAGTGCACACCTACGCGTTCACTAATTGTACGCACATGTATGTTGTACGCTTAATCAAAGATGATTAATTACAAAAAAAGTTCATCATCGTACGTATTGAAAAACAGTGAGAAACTATCTTAAGTCATTCATTTGTTTTGTTATAATTTTTTCTATAATGTCATCAATGTTCAGATATAATTATGATAACAATTATTATGATCATAATAATATAATTTTTATGTTAAATGCTATTTATTTTTATGGTTTTTATTATTACAATTATTTTTTTTCTTTTTATTTTGGGGTCTTTAAATCAAAATCCTGGCATCTCCAGGCTCGTACGGACGAATAAAAAACAGACCTCAGCCCTCTGATTGACTGGCGGATTGAATACCTCAATGTCTGTCTGTGAGTTTGTCTCTGTGTGTGTGTTTGTCGGTGTGTGTGTATGCGTGTCTAACTGTGTTTGTCTATGGTTCTTCATGTTTTTTTGTGTTTGTGTTATTTTCAAATTAGCACGCTTGAATGAGAACATATTCCTAGATTCAAGTATTTGATAAAATTTAAATATAATGCCATGGTGTAAAAAAAATTAAACTAGGAATAATGCCTGCTGTATGTATTTCGATACGGGACATATAGAAACATTGAAAAAAAGTTATGCGATATACTGCATGTTCCTCTGTTTGTACGAATCATAAAAGCCACAAGATACATCAGAATGAGGAACATTTAGAAATAAATGTCCAGGCATTCAATGGAAATAGGTTTTCCAGCCTTCACAAGATATCTTGCCTTTGCGCGTGGGTTTGTTTACAATGTACGTACGTATGTGTTTGTATGTATTCATTTGTATGTGTTTGTTCACAAGTGTGTTTGTGTGTAGGCATTAGTTTGTACGTGTGTTTGTTAACTTGTATGTTTGTTTGTATGCAGTCTTTGTATGTGTGTTTGTTTGTAAGTATGTTTGTGTATATGCATCAGCTTGTATGTATGCATTCATGCATTCATGTTCAATTTTCATCTGATGAAATATATACATACAAATACATATACAAATATATTACAAAATACATTTGCCTCATCTTATCTGACATCATTATTCTTCAAATGTAATTGAATGGCCTTGTTTTTGAGGGTATAGGAAATATTTCAGTGAAAAAAATGGTATATTGAAGTTAGAAACTATTCTTTTCATATTTAAATTTTTTTGATAGAAACCAACTTCAAGTATGTGTGTGTGTGTGTGTGTAGTATGAAGTAGTAGATCGCCAGGCTTGGTTTACATACTGTGTTAAACAAAAAGTTTTTTTAACACAAAACAATCTAAATTTAAAAAAAAAAATATATCAAATGTTTATAGCCGATATAAAATGAAAAATAAAATAATTATGAATTCAAATTTAAAAAATAGAAAAATTACTACCTTTAGAATGTGTTTATGGCTTAAACGGTAAAGTGCTTGGCTCACACAGCTATTGAAGAAAAGTGTTTGGCCGGATTCGATTTCAAAGAGCTCCCGCCTTCTATCACATCCAGCACACGTTTGTGATGCGTTCTTTCACATGCATTCACATTCACATGTGTTTGTTTTCTGATGCATCTGGAAGGATATTGAAGAAAGAGTTGAAAAAATTAAATAAATAAAACAAATGTATTTGAAATGAGAATTAAAACTTTCCAGAGCAAGATACATTGATTTGATTTTTAAAAGATTTAAAAATGTTTATTTATAACTCGTTATTTAAATCAAATATCTTGGTGTTTTGGTTATTTAATTATATTTAAAAATGTAATTCATACAAAAATTTGTGAAAATTATTAAATTTAATTATGTTTATAGTTAGCAGAACCGAATTCACCTGTCCCAGCTTATTTATATGAATGGCAAACTTCTTTCTCGCAAACAACTGTACCTATTATTATTAAATTATTAAATTTAATTATGTTTATAGTTAGCAGAACCGAATTCACCTGTCCCAGCTTATTTATATGAATGGCAAACTTCTTTCTCGCAAACAACTGTACCTACCTACGTCCATGTGTAAAATTTAAATCTCGCAAGAACGCTGGCAGTTTTGAAAAATTTAATATTTTAAAAAATGAACAAACTAATGAAACAACGACAACCCAAACAAACCAACGCATAAATATTCATAAAAAAATGCATACACACTACCCATACACACAACCCATACACACACTACCCATACACACAACCCATACACACACTACCCATACACACAACCCATACACACACACACACACACACACACACATCTATACACATACATCGATGCAAACATACAAATACCTAGATACGTACATACATATACACGGAGTTTTTCTGACATAGGCTTTTTTCTCTTTCTCTTCCTTCTCTGATTGCTTCTGCTGATGCCATGCGGTCGTTGCAGCTGCGAACGTGGCTTCACTTTGGTTGTTTATAGGATAAATTTTTCTTTACGTTATCTCGAGGGAGGAATACTTATGGAGATATATGCCGAACTTCTTGGCGCAATCTTAAGAGCAGATGCATCGCCATCCAATATTTTCATGTTGAATGCCGCGGTGTGTGCGCGGGTCGTGTGTGTGGCTGTCTGTGTGGCTGTTTGTCCGGTGTGTATGTGTTGTGTGGCGTGTATGTGTGCGTCGTGCCGTTCTTGCTGGCGTGTTGCATGAGCGTGTTTGGTTTCTGTCTGCATTACTTTTATTGAATGTGCTTGCATGTTTATGTGAGACGTTGCATTATGTTGTCGCCGTAAGTTTGCCTAATTGTAAATGGGCAAATTTGTTGGCTTCTGTGCATACATTCATTGGCATTTCTTTGAAAAGTTTAGAAATCTTCGCGTATGTAAACTTTTTTTGTGGACAAAAAAATTATATATGGCAATATATGGGTGCAATCACATTTGCGCCTGACTCAACAACTTGCGCGCGTGTGACGCAAAATGTGTTTCTTTTTTTGTATTTATGAATTTTCTGTACGAGAATGCGTGTCTGTGTGTTTTTTTGTTTGTTTGTGTGTGTGTGTGTGTGTGTGTGTGTGTGTGTGTGTGTAAGGTGCAATCACATAATTACATTAGTTATTATGTTGCTTTTTTTATCCCCAGTACCAGCATCCTATTTATTTATTAATTATCATTTTGGTCACCATCTCAGCTGATGTTACTTCATTTGTCAGTGTTTTCAAAAACAACCAGCACTACTTATTTTCAAGCATTTTAGTGCAATTATTCTTGAATCACCTCAGCAATCATCATCGAAATTATTCTCATACATCTTCAAAAGTCTCAACATCATCATAATAATAATCACATACTCATTCCTTATCACATTGTCATAATCATTGTTAACATGATCACTGTTAACAACAGCGTAATCATCTTTGTCATTATCATCGGCTGGCTGATTTTTACTGTGACAATATAATTCACAAGTTAGCAGGTCCAAGGAAATGCTTCAGCAAACAACAAAAAACACAAAAACTACACAACTACTCAACTAAAGACAAACAAACAACACAACAAGCAACACCTAGCACAAACAAAAAGAAACAAACAACATAAAAAAGCTCACATCCGAAAACAATAACTTCTCATACATACATTGATGTTTTAAACTACGTAGCCCTTAATATGTGTGTGTGTGTGTTTGTCTATGTTTGTTTGAGTGTGTGTGTGTTTATTTGTATGTGTGTGTATGAACTTGTGTGTATGTACCGGTTTTTTGGTAGATATGTCAGTTTTATTTGATTTTTCAAGATGTGTTGTATGTCTAAACATATGTGTGTGTCTGTGTGTATGAATGCATGTGCAGTTTTGTGTGTGTGGGTGAAAATTGGTGCGTGTGTGTTTTTTTAATTGCATTTTCTCAGGAGTGCTTCAAAATTATTTTGATATGAATTTAGCGTTCAACTTCTTCATTTCTTCATGTTTCTTCATGTTTCATTTTTATTTGTCATCTCTCTTTCTCCGTCTATTTATCTTTTTTCCATTCTCTCTCTCTCTTTCTCTCTCTCATTCTCTCTCTTTTTCTCTTTCTCTCTCTCTCTTTTTCTTTGAATGGATAAATGGATGGATTGGTAAACAAATGGAAGAATGAACAAATAAATGAATGAGTAAAATGATGAGTGGATAGATAGACAGCTAGATGAATGAATGATTCTTGAATGATCTTTTTGTTTGATTTATTAATCCTATGCTTCATGGGATGACGTTGCAAATGATCGATCGAAGGAGTTGATAAACAAATGAATGATTGATTTTATGCTAGCTGATTGGTCTGTTGATTGTTCGTTTAATTGGTTAGTTGGTTGGCTGGTTGGTTGGTTGGTTGGCTGGTTGGTTGGTTGGTTGGTTGGTAGGTTGATTGAAATTTTTCCGTTAATATTTTAATTTTTTCCAGTATCTGACTATTAATTCTAAAAATTTATAAGAAAAACGAAACCAAACACGAAAGAATAAAGATATCATGAAAACCAGAACATATGAATTGATTAATGAAACATCATAATGCTATTTGAAGATTTGTCGAATTTTGACATGCTGAGACGTTATGTATAAACAACATTGTTCATATTTTTACATACCTTCACCTGTATATATATATATATATATATATATATATATATATATATATATATATATATACTTTTTATCTTGTATGTGTGTGCGTATGTGTGCGTGCGTGCGTGTGTGTGTATGTGTGCGTATGGATATGTGTACAAACATACAATTTTAAACTTTTCTATATAAGTGATTCTTTGTTTATTTATTTGAAATTAATTGATTTGTTTGTATTTGCGTCTGAAGAAATATAGATGTGAATTCTTTCTAATAATTAATTTTTTCATTGCTAAATAAATAAATATACAGTAACTTCATAGAATTCAGTGTGTGTGTGTATATGTTTGTATGTTTGTGTGTGTATGCGTGTGTTTGTGTGTGTATGTGTGTGTGTAATGTTTTCATCTGTCTTGTTTACATCGCTAAAAAAGCTTGTTTCATATGTATGTAATGTATATTATATACTGTTTGTTGTATACGCTGTCGCCAATATTATTATTATTATTATTACTATTATTATTATTATTATTATGTTGACGTTTGTTTATTGTTTTGGAATGTTTGACTGCCTATTTTCCATCTCTTCAATCATCTTCCATCGAATGATTCTGTTTATAAACGATGATGATGACGATGATGATGACGACGATGAGGATGACGATAATGATGACGATTATGGCAATGATGATGATGACGATGATAATGATGATGATGATAACTAATTAATTAATTAATTAAATAATTAATTATTCATTCATTCATTCATTCATTCATTCATTCATACATTCATTCATTCATTCATACATTCATTCATTCACTAATTCATTCATTCATTCACTAATTCATTCATTCATTCATACACTCTTTTATTCATATTTTTCGTACATTCAAACTTCCGTTCATTTCCGAATGGTGTTTTTATTTCTATTGTTACTTGGAGAGTTCGTTGATACGAACGAGTTTGAAGTTATGATGGATGCATTCTGGTTCAACCTGTTTGGTTCTTCTTTTACATCCAGCGGTACATGTCAACAGAGTTTTTTCATCATCATCATCTTCTCTTTCTTCTTCTTTTTCTTCTTCTTCCTCATCCTCTTCATCATCAGTTTCATTATCATTCTCTTTTCGTCAACATCGACAACATTTTCATCTTCATCGTCATCATCTTCATAATCATAGTCGACAAAATACAAACGCAGAACTTACAACAATAAAAATGTAAAACAAACAAACAAACAAGCAAACAAAAAACAATCAGAAAAACAAACAAAAGAAAACAAACAAAAAGAAAAACAGCTTGAGAGGAAACTTCGTGTATATCGATCCATCATTAATTAAAGCAACATTTTGAAACTTTTATGTGCCGGTCGCATCATTATAATACATTTTATTATTATTCTTATTTTTTGTGTGTGATTTAACTATTATTCTTAGTTTTTCTATTATTGTTTTTATTATTTCTAGTATTATTTAGATTTTTGTAGTAACTTGTCTGATATTATTCAAGGCGTTTTGCTTGCTTTTTTGTTTAATTTTTTCCTGCTGACATGTTGACACTGTTATTTGGAACTGATTTTTTTTATTTTTTGTTGTTTTTGTTGTTTGTTTTTGTATGTGTTGTTATGTATTTGTTTTTTCAATAAGTTTTTATTCATTTAATTATTTATTCATTCATTCATTTTGGCCCTATTGAAATTGTTCTATAATTTGTTGGCTTCCTGGTCCAAGTTGAAGCAATTAATGAATTATTATTTTTTAATTAAAAAAGAACCAAAACAACAACAACAACAACTTAAATCCATCAACAACCCAACTTCAACAACAACAAACAACAACAACAAACAACAACATAACTTTAAACAACAACAACAACACAACAACCACAAACATCAACACAACTTTAAACAACACAACAACAACCACAAACAACAGCCAAATTTCATACAACAACCACACCACACCAACCACAAACAACAACAACAACACAACGACAGCCACAAAAACGCAACGACGACAAAATAAATAATATTCTCCCGACCGACCAAGAATATCCAACACATGTGCGTGCAAGTCGATATACACTTTCTCCGTCACCGCAAACACATAAATACTCACTTCCACACGTATTTATGAACGAACACGCTTACAGCACACACACCTTCATACATATTTATGAGTTGCTATAGGTATAAATAAGTGTACCACAAATTAAACACTTTCCCACATACTTCCATATAAATTACTTCGACGTACATATAAGTATACATATAATGTATACATACTCGCTTAAATCAATACGGAAATGCTTATTATCAATATATATATATATATATATATATATATATATATATATATATATAAATGTATACTTATACACACACATAAACTTTATACATATATATATATGGTTTGGTTCAGCAATAAATTGATCGACATGCATAGAAAAAGAGAAAAAGAGAGAGAGAGAAAGGGAGAGAGAGAAAGATAGAAAGTGAAGAGAGAAAAAGAGAGAAAACAAGAGAGAGAGAGAGAGAGAGAGAGAGAGAGAGAGAGAGAGAGAGAGAGAGAGGTATTTACATATATACACAGGTATTTCCATGAAGCACCGTAGAATAAAAGGTCGTTGTCTAAGTGACGTCTGCTCCTGAGATAAGCGCGGTAAAATTATGCCTTGCCTTAATGGCAGAGAGAAGATTTTTGTTTATAGAATGAGTGTCGGCAGCCTAACTTATGATGGGTTGTTAATTGTCGTCGCTGTCGGGAATTTTTGTCGTTGGTGTGGATGGTGTGGTGTGGTTGCTGTAGTGCGGTTGATGTGGTGTAGTGGGTGGAATGTTGCTGGTGTGGTTTGTTGTTGTTTTTGTTGCTGCTGCTACTGATGTCAAAAAAAAAAAATTTTTGTTGATGAAAATATTTTTAGATGATGAAAACGAAATGAATTTTTGTGGTGTGATGTTTTGAGGTGTGTTGTTCCTTATCATCCTCATCATCCTCATCACCGTCATCATTATCATCATCGTCCTTGTCATCATGATAATCATCATCATCGTCATTGTCATCATCATCATCATTGCTAGCACAGCGCACTTAACATAGCATCTTTGAAATTTCAAGTGTATCATCATCAATGCCAAAAAATCTATACACACAACACACAAACTGCATTCGCTTCCAACCTAGATACATTCCTTCGTTTTTCCGATAACAATTTTTATCTTTTAGACACACACACACGCACACTCATACACACACGTACATACACACGCACACGTACACATACACACGCACTTACACAGACACAAACACACATTTGATATAAGTTAATTCCTGGTAAAATCTATAGAAATTTTTTTTAATTTTATTTAGTTTTGTTAGATTTTAATTTATAAAACAGTTAAATTTTCTAATTAAATTGAATTTTTTTTTTCTGTTTTTTTTCTTCCTCAAGGATTAACATTAGGTGGCATTAAATTAGACTCAAGCGAACGTTTATGTCTTCTCCATGTCATGTCACATACAATAATGCACCGTGTATGTTACTGGAAAACATTCCTTGCAACTGGAAAAAGTGAATTTGAATGAAAAAAACACACTTTGAAAAATCTAAAAATACAAATTAATCGGTTATTATAAACTTTTATATGTGTCTGTTTATGTGTGTATATCTGTCTATGTTTGTGTGTGTTTGTGTGTGATTATGTTTTTATGTGGTTATGATTGTTTGTATGCTATATAGAAAGAAACTGTTTTGTTAGCAAATTAAATCTGGAAGCAACATACATACATACATGCAGCAGATCGGTCAATCTGATAGCTCAGATGGTAAAAGTGCCTGTCGTGTCATGCTTCCTTTCCTTACAATTTGTTCCGCTGATGACCTGGTTCAAATACGGAGGTCATCTCAGCTTACATTTGTTTGAGAAAAGTGATGCGATATTTGAAATTAGAAATATACGCCAATTTGTGGTTTAGTCTCAAAAATTGTGGCATTATTTTATTACCCTACGAGTTTAAAATGTGTACAAATGATATACAAAGGTATGCTTACTTATAAGTAACATGCATACATATTTACACACGCACGCATTCACACACACACACAAACACACGCACGTACACATACATGCACGCACATCCACATAACAGATGGTACAATATATTTGTTATCTGGAATATCCACATACTTCCTTATGGCTTCCGATTCTTTTTTTTTATTATCGCTACTATTTAACGTTGATGTTGCTGATGTCGTTGTTTTGTATGTTGTTGTTGTTGTTGTTGTTGTTGTGTTTGCAGTAGTTTTAGTAGTAGTAGAATTAGTATTAGTATTAGTAGTAGTAGTTGTTGTTGTGGTAGTAGTATTAGTATTAGTAGTAGTATTAGTAGTAGTATTAGTAGTAGTAATAGTAGAAGTAGTTTTTGTTGTTGTTGTTGATGATGTTTTTGTTGTTGTTGATGTTGTTGTTGATGTTTTTGTTTTTGTTGATGTCGTTGTGGATGCTATCGTTCATTCTGTTGCTTCAAAATGATTTTTGTCTGTGTGTTTTTTTCCCAATTCAAACATCGCTACAATGTGGACAGTGGTCTTTGTTTTCAGCTGGTAATTTAATTTATTTTTATCTGCTATTACTTTTAAATATCGTCGGCTTGAGCAGGAAGTGTAATGTTATAGTTGGGTCGTGTGGCTGTTGTAATGTCCTCATTCTTAAGAAGGCTATATCGAAGGTAGCAATTGTAGGCACGAGTATCTCCAGCAGTTAGTATTTTCAACAACTCTTTCAACTTGACGGTGAAAAATTGTAGTGCTAATCGCAGAGGTTGAATAGTACTTTGAGTGATTTTTAAAACCTTTTGAAATAGTAACAATAGTAAAGTAGTAATTGTAGTAGTGGTAATTGTAGTAGTGGTAATTGTAGTAGTGGCCAAAACAAACACGCAAAATAGCACATACACACACACATACATACACACATACGTATATATATACACACACGCACAAACTCATATACACACGCACATAAACACGCATATACACATGCGGACAAGCCCAGGTGCACAGAACCCATCAGTAGCTTGTCTTAAATATATTTAAACCCTTTTAATCCGGCGTCTATTTATTTTTTACTCAAATGGATTTTTTTATTACCGCGGGGCAAAATTAAAAACCGCATCGCACTGTCGTAAGCTGTTTTAATTTTTTTTCCTGTTTTTGTTTGTTTGTTTTTGTTTGTTTTTGTATTTATTACTTGATTTGAAATTTTGTTCATTTGTTTTTAAATTGATTAATTTTTTTAAATTGTCGTTTAAATCAAACTTGATTGTATCCAAAATTTGTTGAAGAAGAAATAATGTAGACGAACAATATAAAAAATAAACAACGCCAGAACATTAACGCAATAACTTGCACGCTCACATACACACCCACACCCACACACACACACACACATACACACACACACACACACAACACACGCACACAATGCCCAGCAAAGTCGTGTGTGTACTGTCAGTGTAAGATGCTGGTCATTGACCATCCATCTTTCTATTAATTTGCACACTCGTTTATCTGTCTATCTATCTATCCTTCCATCCATCCGTCTATCCATCCGTCTATCCATCCGTCTATCCATCCATCCATCCATCCATCCATCCATCCATCCATCCATCCATCCATCCATCCATCCATCCATCCATCCATCCATCCATCCATCCATCCATCCATCCATCCATCCATCCATCCATCCATCCATCCATCCATCCATCCATCCATCCATCCATCCATCCATCCATCCATCCATCCATCCATCCATCCATCCATCTATCTATCTATCCATTTGTTTATTTATTATAACTATCTATCAACCTATCTATTTATCATTTCATTCCTCTTTCTATCAACCAAAATCATTACTGCAAACAAACAATAACAAAAAGTAGAGTTGCATCTACAAATTTTGGTCTCATTTTTCCATACCCGTTTATGAAGAAAAAATTTTCCGCTTGTGGTGTTTGAGAGTAATTATCGTTATTCTGGGAGTGGCCGAAGAAGTGGCTTCAAGTGGTAAAATTATCGGTGCCGATGGCCGCGGCTGTGTCTTCCTGAACATCAAAACTTCAAACTAATTAGATTTAAAGTTTTCTTGTGTTTTTATTATTTACTTTTTGTTTTTTGAATTATTTTGTTTTGTTTGTATTTTTTTGTATTTGATAGTTTTGTTATTTTTATCGCTTTTTGTGTTTTTTTATTCTATTTTTAGAGCAGTCGGTCGTTATCTCCAAGTCGTATATTGATTGGTGGAGTTGTTGATGACGTCAATCTTAATGTTTTTTTCTGTTTTTGTTTGTTTGGTTGATGTTTTGATCTTGCTGTTGGCATTGTTGTTTTGGTTCTTGTTGGCATTGTTAGTGATGTTAGTAAGAGTGGATTTTTAATTTGGTTTGTGAAATTGCTAATGATCATCACCATCATTACCTCCAACATTATCATCATCACTATTACTTCCATCATCAACATCACCCTTACTTTCATCATCATACTCTTCATCATCACCGTCATCATCATCATTACTTTCATCGTCATACTCCTCCTCACCATCATCTCTCTCGTGACGCATGGCAAAAGACAAAGTATCTCGTGCTAAAATGATGCGAAAACGCATCAACTCAGCATCATATACATCCTCATCCATTCATTCATTCATCTCTCTATCCATCCATTCATCTATTTATCCAACTATCCATCTTTTCATCCATTTATTCATTCATCCATCTATATATACACAAACGCATTAGGCCCATTCAACTACATATTAATATTAATTAAATTAAAACACACACACACACATATGTTTGAATATTTATATGTAGAAAGAGGGAAAGTAATAAATTATGGAGGAAAAATAAAAAAGAAAAAAAGAAAGAGAGAGAATAAGAAGGAGAGAGCGTGAGAGAGAGAGAGAGAACATCACTTATTACCTATGCATCAATATCCGCTTAAATGTACTTTTCGCATGTGGGATCGGCAAATGAAATATGACGGTGACAGTTGTTGATGGTTGATGGAGACGAGATAGGTAGTTGTTTGTTTGTGTTTGTGTGGGTATGTGTGTGTGTGTTTGAAAAGAGAGAGGGAAAGCGAGAGAGAGAGAAAGAGAGAGGAAGAAGAAGAAGATAGGAAGTGGATTATGGAGAGGTGAGAAAGAAATAGTGACTGGACTCTGTTTATGGGCAATCTTGGAACATTTCAAAGGCATCAATTATGCACGACACTATAGATCAAAACTCATTCTCCAGCTACTGAAAGTGTTAGGCTATAAAAAAATAAAAAAATTTTAAATTTTTAGGAAAATATGTTTATGCTTGTAGTTTGTTATTTCGGACTAAAAATTTAAAATATTGTTAGAATGTAAAATTTTAAAAAATAGTTGAAAACTGAAATGAACACGATTTATTTTTTTATTAAACTTTAATACGAAAGAAAAAAGATTTTTACTTCAAAAATTTCAATCTCGAAAAATCTCAAACAAAAAAACTTCAAAACAGCAACGAAACTTCAAGCCACCAAAATTGAAAAAATCAGTAGGTCAGCGCAGCTCGTAAAACTTTTTATAGGCATTTAAAATAATAATACTAATGGAAGCTGAAAAACAAAAAAACACTGAAAACTGAACAAAATGAGAAAAAAATGTCGTAAAAAAATTTGGAAGAGTAATAAAAAAATTTTATGATGAGAATGCTACTGTAGAAGTGCGAAGAAAGAGAAAGAGAGAGAGAGAGAGAGAGAGAGAGAGAGAGAGAATGAGAGAGCCAGCAAACTAGCAAACGTCATTGTGACTAAAAAATTCAAGTTTCACTCCTAATCAAAGAAGGTTGTTCCTCTAGATGGAAAAACATGAGAAAAAAAATGTCCATATACGTGAGGAATACTGTTCAGATGATAAACTTCAAAGATCGTATGGTGAACGTGTTGTTAACTTTAGTATGTACACATATATAAGTAGCTAGTATTGATATATCTGTATCATTGTTAAGTGTATCAAACTCCAATATGTATCTAAGTACGTATCATTAATATTAAAAGAAGTTTTTAATGAACTTGAATTGATAATTTATAGAAGTTTGACAACTGACTTGGTTGTAATGATCTCATATTAGACAATTTGTTTATTACAACCAATGAATATAGGTTTTGAATGTGGAGTAACCTAATTCTTCTAATATAAATTTACAAAATATGCGACTCCTGACATCCTGGCAGTCGTCGTTCTATGTTTAAAAAGCGTTAGCAGGGATTGTTCATAGCTGGAGCATGTCAAAATAGAATACTAGTCGTTCAACAACAACAGCAAAAACAGCAGTAGCAGAGCAGCAATCAGCCCAAGTGATGTTATACTCTCGACTGCCCATCGAAGAAGTTGATGGCGTTTTGATCTAGAAAAGGTTTTTGAAAAGCCTGTGTATAAACGCATTATTTAGGTTATTTTTAGATAATTAAATTATACAAAATTGATATATACATACATGCATATATACATACGGACAGACAATCAAACAATTTGTTTGTTGGTTAGTTTTTGTACTAGTTTATTCATTTTCGTGTGTATATACGTAACAAGTATTTAAACGAATATTTTACAGAAGCTTAAACAAACTTTACAAACAAACCTACAAACATTATACAAATGCAAACAAATAAACGAACCTTATAAATTGCATACAAACAAACAAACATTATAAACTGCATACAAACTGACGAACAAACATTATAAATTGCATACAAACAGACAAACAAACAAACATTATAAACTGCATACAAACAAACAAACATTTTAAATTGCATACAAACAAACAAACATTTTAAATTGCTTACAAACAAACAAACATACATTATAAACTGCATACAAACAGACGAACAAACATTACAAATTGCATACAAACAGACGAACAAACATAGGCACACCTACGTCTGAATATTTGCACACACGCACATTTGATCTGACATGAACAAACCATTAGATTCATTTATTCTCTATTTGCCTTACTGTCTCAATGTTTAGTATTATTACTATCACTATGTTAATGTTTTTGCTGCTGGGGATGTTGTGGTTGTTGTTGTGGTTGTTGTGGTTGTTGTTGCTGCTGCTGTAGTTGTTGACGTTGTTGATGTTGTTGTTGACGTTGCTGTTGTTGTTGTTGACGTTACTGTTGTTGTTGTGGTTGTTGACGTTGCTGTTGTTATTGTTGTGGTTGTGGTTGTTGTTGCTGTTGTTGTTGTTGTTGACGTTGTTTTTCACAATTAAACTCTTGTCGCCAATTTATAAATGACATCGTCAACATCGTTAAAGAAAATAAAAAGAAGTTTAATATCTGTATGCGCGTTTGTATCTGTCTGTATGTTTTTGTATGTTTGTCTGCATGTTTTTGTATGTTTGTCTGTATGATTTTGTATGTTAGTGTATATGTAAGTGTGTTTGTTGTGTTTGTGTGTTTGTTGTGTTTGTATATGTTAATTTACTGTAGTATATGTTTATATGTATATACAAACATCAGGACTAGACTGTCTTAATTATAAATCTGCGTCAAACACAACGACAAATGATGAATGACGCCAACAAGATAACATCAACAGACATCAACAACAAAACCACCACAACATCAACATCTCAACAAACACATCAACAAAAAGTCGCAACAAAAATGGCCATAAACAACGATTATGTCGAAACTTTCCAACTTATTCCAACAGTGAAACGCTTTGCTTTGACCGTCATCATCATCATCATCGTTATCATCATCATCATCGTTATCATCATAGTTATCATCATCGTCATTATCATCATCATAATCATCGTAATCATCATCATCGTCGTCATCGTCATCAGGAGAGCATGAAGCAAGTTAATTGCTGGTCATTGGTTGACCTGTTCGCGGCATTATGCTGGCAGAAATTAGCCCTAAATCTCTGCTGAACATCCATTCCAACTTGCCTTCAACACGCGTCACGGAGATAATGATGATGATGATGATGATGACGACGACGATGATGATGATGAGGATGATAATGATAATGATGATGATGACGACGACGACGATGATGATGGTGATGATGATGATGATGATGATAATGACGATGGTGGTGACGATGATGATAATGATAATGACAATGATGATGATGATGATGATAAATGATGAATGATGTCATTGAAATTATTTTCAGCTTCGTAATAACTATGCGGGTGATATAATTAAACAAATTATTATTATTATTATTATTATTATCATTATTATTACTAATACAAATTATTTTCATTTTGTTAAACATTCAATCAAAATATTTAACACCAAACAGCGGTGTACACACACAAACACACACATATATTTAAATATATAAATTTATTAAATATAAAATATAATAATATATAATATAATAATATATAAATATAATATATAATAAAATATAATATAATAATATATAAATATTTATTTAAATATAACGCACACATCCATATATATACAAACATACACACATACACCCACATATATACATAGACACACATTCATAATACATACCTGTATACATATATACACACTCGATTATACCGTTACACACATACACACATATACATTTAACCTTTACAGACACACACACACACACATGCATACAAACAAATGTATACACATACATACAGCAAACTTAAACAAAACACATACAAACATATTTGCAAACATACACATACACACACATCTATAAGTGAAACGAATACAAACCAAAAATAAGCTAAAGAATATGCAATTATGGACTTGCATCTGTTACGAAATCAATTGATGACTGGCGAGTACATTGATTTAAATGATATTCCATCCCGGTTTAATTTCAAAAACAAAAAATGTTCCATTTATTAGCAATCCTATAGTGTTGTGTGTTTGTTCGTGTGTGTGTGTGCGCGCGTGTTTATATGTGTACGTGTGTGATATAAATGATATTCCATCCCGGTTTAATTTCAAAAACAAAAAAATTCCATTTATTAGCAATTCTATAGTTTTGTGTGTTTGTTCGTGTGTGTGTGTGTGTGTGTGTGTGTGTGTGTGTGTGTGCGTGTTTATATGTGTACGTGTGTGTATGTATGTGTAAGTTATTACGACATTAAACACACATATAGTTGTTTTTTATACCGTAAAATACCCTAAAACATTATAGAGCACCATCCTATGTAGAGTAAATACGCTTGTTATGTCAATGGCATATGTCATATATACTACTTTAAATAGTATCTATTTTTACATAGTCTAGTCGTCAAGTTTAACATTTATGTATATATATACATTTACATGTATGTATGTTTTGGAAGGAGACCATATTTTATACAGTATTGGATGAATTCTCTACCGAATTGTTGGCATTAACCAACTTTAAATTGATTTATGCCAACAATTCGGTAGAATTCATACAAATCTGTATATATATATATATGTATGTATACTTGAATATACGCATTAAATTAAACAGAAAAGCTAATGTAAGGTATTTGTATTAAAACTAGAGCGTTTTTAGGACAGGTGCGTATGCGTTATTTCGCCTGCGTTTTTGTACGCACTCTTACGCGCATAATTTCATAAAGAACACTATTCGTGTATTATTATTACGCAAATACCACATTCATTCATGATTCAGTACGAATACACACACACATACACAGGCACACACACACGCACGCACGCATACACGCACACACGCATGTACATATGCACACACACTGAGGTAGGCGCGCAAGATATTAATCACCTTTGTGCAAACTGGTTTTGATTGTACGTATGTATGTAGGGTGGTGTAGTAGAGAGTACAGGTGTGCACACAAACCTAACGCAAGAATAGAGTGATGCAGGTTAATGACGATGACGTAATGGTGAAGATGATGACGTCATTTTGATGGCGGTGACGAAGATGAGGAAGATGAAGAAGATAATGATGTGGATGAAATAGAAATTAATGATAATTCGTTTTTTCTGTATTTTTGTGAACTTTAATAAAAAAAATATTTGAATTGTAAAAAATAATTTATTAATTTTTCAACCATCTTGAGTTTGTATTTAATCTAATTTAACCCAATGCATAGTTTTTTTTTTGCAAGATTTGCAAGTGTAATCAATTCAAATACATCTATCTAACATGCCACTCCATTGAACATCCAATACTATTATTAACATTTGCATGAGAGAGATAGAAAATCACCTCTCGTAAGAAATTTCATTCTATTAGATTACGTAACTTCAGTTAACGGCTGGTAGCTCCGTGAAAAAACTTTTCACGATTTTTAACTTTTTTCATTTCCATTTTTTATTTTTCCGCCTCTCTATCACTCTTTCTCTCTTTCTTTTTCTCTCTCTTCCTCTCTTTCTCTCTCTCTCAAATTGAATCAATCTCAAAATGTATAGTACATCTCGAAAATTATTATTCTAACTATAAAAATTATTTCACTAACTCACGAACATTTCAATTAGTCGGCCAATCTGTCAGTTATTTAATTAATTAATCAATTAGTCTAATTAATTTACATAGCGCAAATCAAATTGAATCTGAAGCTGATTTTCAAAAAACAAAGTTCATGAAAATATTTCAAGCCCTATATGTGAAGCTTTTAAAAAGTTTTAAAGAGAGATTAAGGAGAGGGAGAGGAAGGCAGATAAATCGAGATTAGGAACTGTTTATTAGTGTTATTATTGGACAACTAAAATTGGTAAGAGAGAGAAACAGAGAAAGAGAAAGAAAGAGAGAGAGAGGAGAGAGAGAGAGAGAGAGAGAGAGTAGTAAAAACGTGAGACATCAATATTCCCATCTTATAATATTTGAAATTTCAAATAAATAAATGAACGAATAAATGAAACGTTATATATTTATCTTAGTGATTTTCCAAAATCTTTTACCAAAAATTATCTCAAAATTTTTAATTTCTACCGAACCATAAAATTGAATTAAATCTTAAAAACTAAATCTAATTAAAGCTGGCACGAATTAAACACATAACACAGATGTACATGAAAAAACGTCACAGCAGGCACTCATAAACATACACACGCACGCACACACACACACGCACGCACACACACACATACGCACGCACACACGCATATACATATCTAAAACTGCACGGATACAAAAAAGTAAACATGTCTATTGCATTTCCTTCAAGAAAAAATTCATCTCATACCTGCAGAAAATTTTTTACGAAATCTCGCAGTATTTTTACTTTCTAATTACTGTTGCTGCTATTAAAAATTCTAATTATACAAAAATTAAAAGTAGCAGTAGTAGTAGTACCGGTAGCCGTAGTAGTGGCAGTAGTGGCTACAGCCGCATAGCAGTAATAGAAGTACTACTACTAACAGTGTCGTTGTTGGTATTAGTAGTATGCCAGACTAGTTTAGATAAGTAACAGTTTTATCATTACAATCGCATTGAAATTTATTTTAAATGGTAAGTAAGCAACAACTAAATAAATTGACAAAATGCAAAAACATGTCTGCAGCTGATGAAGAGCCGATAAACTCTTGCTAAAAAAACGATTATCTAATCCCATCAATATGCTGAAGTCGATTGCTATTAAGGATGGGAAAATACATTTTAAAAGAATTAGGTTCGTATACATACATATATTCATGCAAAAACTTAAGAAAGATACAAACATGCATAAGAAAACATAAGAAAAATACATATACAATACATATGCATACATACAAACAAACATAGGCTTC
The DNA here is from genome assembly GCF_000326865.2 of Helobdella robusta. Lineage (NCBI taxonomy): Eukaryota > Metazoa > Annelida > Clitellata > Rhynchobdellida > Glossiphoniidae > Helobdella > Helobdella robusta. The sequence continues at coordinate 567,745 of NW_008705295.1, read as the reverse complement.
GGTTGGACACTTTCAACATGAATATAATACATGAAAACGAACAATTATGTTGTTAAGATTTGCTAAATATAGTCGAATCTCCTTATAGCAAACTTCTTCTATATAGCAAAAATCTTTACATAAGGCATTTTTGTAATGTCCCTTGGAATTTTACATATGAAACTGTTTCTATACTATGAAAATAATGAAAATAATTCCTCTACGACGAACAAAATTTGTTAAATTAGAAAAAACATTTGACCAGCAAACGTTCTACGAATTGATATGAGCGTTGTTTCTGTTCTCCTTTAATATCTTAAAACCATTTTTAATGTTTCTTGCTCTAGTGTTCTACCTCGATTAATTTCATTCAAAGGGATTGGAATCATCGCTGCGTGAAACTAAGAATAAATTTCTCTTTTAAAGTTTTATTTTTTACAATTTTTTACCATGTATTATTATTTTCTGTTATCAAAATATTTATTTAAGAGGTTGTTTTTTATAAATATTTAGCATATTAACATCTTTTAGAGAGTATAGAATTTCTTCTCGAACAAATTCTATTTAACAAAATTTCTATATAACGAATTTTTTCCTGGAACCATCAAATTCATCGTATGGAGATCCGACTGTATATTTTTAATTGCTTAGAGATGCAATTTTTTTATATGAGAAAAAAAACTCTGATATCTATTAAGAAACACTTATTAGTTACACTTGAAACTGCATCGGCATAGACGAGCAGCCAACTCAGATTGATGTTCGTAGATAAACGCATATAAAGAGTTGACAAAAATTAATCCTCTTTCAAAATTGGCAATCTCATAATTGATATTTTTAAACAATAAACGAATTATTAACAGCGGCCGAATATAATGCTGTTTCTTTGATGTTTTTCGATTGATTGATTGATTGATTATGTAATTAAATGTGTGTGTGCGTGCGTGCGTGTGTGCTTGTATACATACGCAAACACATACACACATGAATACGCATACACACAATTGACCTTATGTAGCATGTGTTGAGTGCATACATGTGGTGGTCAATGATTATTTGTCGTACAAACATCATGTATGTATGTTTATGTGTATGTTTGTGTGTGTGTGTTTTTGTTTGTGTGTGAGTTTGTTTGTTCATCTACACATACAAACATCATATTTTTTGTTCATATAAAGTTTCATGCGTGTGCCTTAGTGCGTGTTTATGAGTTTGTCTGCATGTGTATGTGTATGTTTGTGTATACATGTATGTGTGCATGTGTTGAAAGTGTTTATAAACACAGCCACACATAAAAATAACTGCAGATATTATTAACATGAGATATAAATTAAACATATTCTGGAAAATGAAACAATTTATTTCCACTTAATTACCCTGCTTTGCCATTTTAAAAATGTATAAATAATAACAATAAAAATAATAATAATTATAATTAATATTATTATTATTGTTATTAATAGCGATTAGATAGTTTTGTTAGAATAAATCTGGCTCGCTGTATGTACGATTAATCCGCTAATTAAATCATAACGAGCGTTGCTGTTGATGACGATGACGAAGACGACATGATGATGATGATGATGATGATGATGATGATGATGACGATGATGAAGACGATGATGATGACGATGATGATGATGATGATGACGATGAAGATGATGATGTTACAACTGATAGTGATACAACTGTATGTCGATGATGATTTATTTTTAAAAAATTATTAATGATTCACCAAATTGTTAGTCATACAATCTATCTATCGCTCGCTTGCGCACAGATCCTCTCTCTCTCTCTTTCTTTCTTTCTTTCTTCCTTTTCCTCTTTTTCTCTTTCCTTCTCTCGTTCTTTATCATGCTCTCTCTTTGTCTCATTTTAAGTCTACCTATATATATAGATAGTCTGTAGCCATTCCTTCTAATAACCATAAAAATGTTTCATTACATAATTGTTTTTCTGTTGTTATAAAAAATTTCTCCTTATTTAACTGAAAAATATTTACTATTTAAAATAATTTGTCCGCGGTTAAAAATGTAAAATGTTTTAAATTATTTGCACAAGTTCGCTTGTTCTTCTTGGTACATGTCTGTAACACTTTCGCTGCATTCTTTGTCAAATTCAATAACACATTCTCCTCATTCTTGATTAAACATAATAAAAAAATTGTGTATTTGAATTTGAAAATTTTTACTTTTTGCAAATTATTCAGTTAAAACAGAGAAATTTTTTGTGGAAGATCGTATCACAAAACAGCAGCCGCACCCGCGACACCCATCTTTTTGCAACATTCTCAAGAGTTTTAATTTATTAACCCCATTAAGAGTTTACTTATCAAACACTTCCATCTACTCAACCAGGCAATTTTTATCACCATATATTCATTCATCATTGTAAACATTTATTTATTATTCAAATTTATAATGGTGGATGATTTTTCATCGCTGCAGATGGTGCAACAAAAAATTTTGTTGCCATGTGCGGTTGTGTTTGAGTTTGAACCTGACAACCAACCAAACAACTAGCCAACCAACCAATCAACCAACCAGCCAACCAGCCAACCAGCCAACCAACCAATCAACCAACCAGCCAACCAACCAACCAACCAACCAGCCAACCAACCAACCAACCAACCAACCAGCCAACCAACCAACCAGTCAACCAACCAGTCAACCAACCAGTCAATCAACCAGTCAACCAACCAGTCAACCAACCAGTCAATCAACCAGTCAACCAACCAGTCAACCAACCAGTCAATCAACCAGTCAATCAACCAACCAACCAACCAGCCAACCATCAATCTAGCCAACCAACCGCTCAACCATCCATCCAACCAGCTAGCCAACTAACCAACAAACAATCAATACGTTAATTGTTTCAAATGTTTCGTCCAATAATATTGATTGATTGACATATTTCATAATAATTACATTCGCTGTTTCAATATTACTCACGAATAAGCTATAGCACTTACGTATTGATTCAAGATTTCAACCATTTTTAATGATATGCTGTTTGAAATTCTCACTATTTTCATACCTTATTTAATTTCAAATTCAGTTAACGTTTAATGGATGACCACACCGTACGTACGATCATTGTTATGACACACACACACACAACACACACACAACACACACACAACACACACACACACATACACATACACAGAAATACCTCCAAATACATAAATACACCTATTATTTCTTATGATTTGTGTCGGGCTTTTGATACACGGACACAGTCGTTAATTATTGATGTATAGGTTATAACTGCTATCATGCGTGCCAAATAAAAAGCAGACCAGACTCATTCAGTCATTCATTGCTCATTACGCTACGTACTGGATGACTGATTGAACGAATAAATAAAGGAATGCATCGATAGATGGAGAATGAATAAAAGAGAAAATCAATAAATGAGTGAGTGAGTGAGTGAATGAACTGCATGAATAAAAATAATACCTATAACACGCAAATAATGAACGTGTGATTGGATGAACGAATGAATGAATGAATGAATGAATGAATGAATGAATGAATGAATGAATGAATGAATGAATGAATGAATGAATGAATGAATGAATGAATGAATGAATGAATGAATGAATGAATGAATGAATGAATGAATGAATGAATGAATGAATGAATGAATGAATGAATGAATGAATGAATGAATAAATGAATGAATGAATGAACGAATGAACGAACAACAAATGAGTGAATGAATGAATGAATGAATGAATAAACGTCTGAACGGATGAACGGATGAACGAATGAACGAACAACAAATGAGTGAATGAATGAATGAATGAATGAATGAATGAATGAACAAATAAAAAACAAACAATATATTCGTGGATGGATAAATTGGTAGACAGAGGAACCATCTTGATTGATTGACAATACATAAAGTAAATGATTACTCGAGGAGCAACACATTCCTCAAACATACAACTCAATAACTGCAATTTCTCAATTCTAACAAGTAACAAAAACAAATTGTAAAATGAAATCTTTTCAAAGTAACCCAAAAAATTGTATTTGTTTATATTTTTGTATTTTTCTCTGCTTGTTTATGTATGCGCGCGTGTGTGTGCGTGCGTGCGTTTGTGTGTGCCTGTGTGCGTGCGTGTTTGTGTGTGTGTGTGCGTTTGTGTGTGCGTGCGTGTGTGTGTGTAAACTCATTTGTGTACAACATATGACGTACATGGTACGTACAACACACGTACATGCAGCACACGCACAACCACCGAGTCATAGTTTAATGAAATTACTTTTTTCCAACGGCATGCTGTTGATGATTAATGACTGCTTCTTGTACGTGTGTTTGTGTGTTTCTGTGTTTGTATGTGTGTGTGTTTGTATGTGTGTGTGTGTGTTTGTGTGTGTGTATGTTTGTTTGTATGTGGGTGTGTTTGTGTGTTTTTATGTGTGTTTGTGTATTTTTATGTGTGTTTGCATGTTTGTATGTGTGTGTGTGTTTGTTTGTATGTGTGTGTGCTTGCATGTTGCATATGTCTGTATGTTATTGTAATAACTTTTGTGTGCAGTTGTTTTCAAATAATTAAAGATGAGATTTGATAATGTATTGTTTGTTCACTTGTCTTTGTGTTTATTTTTATGTGTGTTCATACATTTGTATGTATGTGTGTGTATGCGTGTGTGTTTGTATGTATGTTTGTATGTGTGTGCGTGTCGGGTTTACGTGCAAAAAGCTGTATTTGTTCTTCAATGTATTTTTTTATGGGAACACACAATGTTATTTGTTTGCATTGGTTTTATCGTGTCTGCGTGCGTGTGTGTGTTCGTGTGTGCGTGTGCGTGCGTGTGTGTGTGTGTGTGTGTGTAATATAACAATACAACAACAACCACACATTACCACAATCAGCAGCAGCAACAACAAACGAACAACCTCTAACAACAACAACAATTATCAAAAACAGCAACAACAAACAATCTCTATCAATAACAACAACAATTATCAACTACATCATTGGCTAACAATAGCAATCGCAACAACAACAGCATCAACATTAACAAAAACAACAGCAATAGCAACATTGATTAACGACAATAACAACAACATTGATCAACAACAACAACAACAACACCAGAACAACAACAAATCAACATTAACAAAAACAACAGCAATAACAACATTGATTAACGACAATAACAACAACATTGATCAACAACAACAACAACAACACCAGAACAACAACACCAAAACAACAACAACAACAACAACAAATGGTAATGACGTCAACAACTGACTCAACCACATTGGCTTTGACAGAACATCGACGCGGCAATCAACTCGGAGATGGAATGTAGTGTTCACTCGTGGAAAGGTGCAGAAGTTAAAAAAATTAATGGATAGATGGATAGATGGAAATATGGATGAATGAATGAATGGATGATTAGATGGATGGATTGATAGATGGATGGAAATATGGATGGATAACCGGATAAATGAGTGAATGATCGTAAGCGTAAATGGATGGATGAACGAATGAATGTTTTAGGAAAATGATTGTGGATTGTAACAAGATAAAATATAGAAAGACAATAGAAAAATAAAAGGTTTACGAACGGATATAAACCGATTTTAATAGAAAAATGAGTGTACCGGTGAACGAACGGGTATCTTTCCAGATATCTAAAACTATGATTAGATGAGAAACATATGGTTAAAATGAAAAAAAAATAAAAAGATAAACAGACAGACAAACAGACAGACAGACAGACAAACTGACAGACAGACAGACAGATAGATAGATAGACAGAGAGATAGAAAGATAGATAGAAAGATAGATAGGAAGATAGTTCGACCTATTAATTGACGATATGGATCGATGGGATGAGACGCACGGACCGCCCACAACAAGCAGTAGCACATGCACCACACCCTACGCTGATTTTGTTACATGTAATCAATAATTAGTAATTTCAGTGCTGGCTGTGGCTCGACGTTTCTGTAACCCGTGGTTTGTGGCTGTGGGAGTTGTTAATTGATGTTGAAGGAATTACTTTGTCGTTGCTTGTTTTTAAAGTTTAAGATGGATTATATTGAATAAATAAAAAGGTTTCAAGTAATTTTTTTATTTGTACTGATTTAAATCTTAAGTTTTATTATAATTAATAGATGCACGTGAAATTTTTTTATAAATTTAAATACTATTTCAAGTGTAGAGTTTCAAACGATCGAATGAAAATAAAAACGAACGACCAAAGAGGAATCAATTTGCTTTCTTAAAATGCAAAACACTAAAAAATGTTCAGAATGTCTTGAGAATAAACAACAAAAATGTGAAAAAATCATCTAACTCTGAGTCTTTAAAAAACCAAAAAGAAACAGCATGTTTTGTTTTGTTTTCAAAACATAAACAACAAAAAACAACAAAAAAGCATGTGCAAGACTGTCTGGATCTGTTCGATCTTTGCATTCATCCTCTGATTGGCTGCGGGGCAAGTCTATAAATGAACGCGGGAATGCTATAAAAAGAGTCTGGGAATTTCCAGGCTGCTTTCCAGACCTCGCCGGAGAAATTAAAAAGAAAAAATGTCAAGGAAGGAAAAAAATGAAAGGCCACAAAAAGATTAGAAAGAAAAAGTGAGAGAGAGAAAAAAAAGAGAGAAAAAGAGAGAGAGAGAGAGGGAGAAAAATTATAAAGAGAAAGAAAAAGAGAAAGAAGAAACAGAGAAGTGAGAGAGAGAAAGAGGGAAGTGTAAAAGCAAGAAGAAAGATGTGAATTGATTTATTAAGGGCTTTGAAATAAAATGTTTTCAAAAATCAGTTTATACATCTGTAGCGCATTGATGTTTGTTTGTATGTGCGTGTGTGTGTGTGCGTGTGTTTGTTGATCATCACGTACATCAATCTTTCCACATCCACAAAACTTTAGATCAAGATGTAATTATATAGCGCATATTTTTTAAAATAAAACAAAGTTAATGAACAAGCATGTCTGCATATAAATGTAGATCTAATTTGTGAATTATTCACGTAGTCACTCTCTTGAAAATGTAAATCTGAATGGATTGTTTTTTCTTACAAACGTGTGGATGAATAAATGAATGATTGAATGAAAGAATAAATAGATGAATAAACGAGCGAATGATTATACGGATAAATAAATAAATAAATGAAGGAATGAATGAATGACTTGATGGATGGATGCAAGAAAATGTTGCTCCTTTTCGTATGTAGAGGTACACGGGTATTTTATTATTTGCGCGGTAGATGCATACATGCCTTGCTGTATTATCATCACGTCTGTCCATTAAATCAATGTGCTCTACAAGAATAAAACGGTTTAGACCGCCTCAATAATAATAATCAGTGCCATTTGATTTGGACCAGGCTGGGACCTGATGAGACACATCGACGACGATTTGGTTTTCCTCAAATAAAAATGTTTGTAGATGTTTGTAGATGATGAAACCACCGACAACTATGATATAACACTGATGATGATGAATGCTATAGGATGATGATGACATTGACAATGATGACATTGATGCTAATGACGATGATGATAAAACTGACGACTAAGATGACGCTGACTACAAAAATTGAACGATGACAACGATGATAATGACATCTGCACACCTCACATGACAATGACATCAATTATCCTTACAACAGTTATATAACATTAATGATTTAGGCTGAATATAAAATTACGGTTTTAATTAACTGCCTTAAAAATGTTTTTTTTTTACTGCTCTATATATCAAACTCAAGTTAAATTATTGGGATAAACATAGTTTTGGCACAAATGAAACAACATACTGATCTTATCAAACCACCAAACACATACAACGACATACAAAAATGTACAAACAAAACACATGCAACAACATACAAAAGCAATCAATTACATAGATAAAAGCATGCAAACAAACAAACAAAAACGTCAACATACAAAAACATAGAATAATAGAATAATACAACAAACACTTTTGAGTTAACAAACAGTAGAATGAATTTGTTTCCACACATTAACAAAAATACAAAAACGTAAACAAACAAATGAATGAACGAAGGAACGAACGAACGAACGAACAAACAAACAAACAAACAAACAAACGAATGAGTGAACAAACAAACAAACAAACATTTATTCACTTCCTCAGTGGTCTCCATCAGGTCTGCGGGCAGTAATTATCAACAAATACGTGAGTCTCTTATTAAGTGAGTTGTCGATGTGTTGCGTTGTTTTTTGTTGTTGTTGTTGTCTTTTTGTTGATGTTTTTGTTGACGCTAATGTCATGGTAGAAAAGTTAATGTTGGCGTTGATGCCATTGTTTATGTGGGTAACGAGAGTCTACTGATGCTGTTTTTAAGTGTTGATGTTGGTTATTTTTTGACAACATTTTTTAAGAATATTAATGACATTTTGTTGATGTTTTTGACGCGTTCGTGATGAAATTAAAATTAAAATTAATTTTTAATTAATTAATAATAAATAATTATTATTAAAATTAATTTTTAATTAATTAATAATAAATAATTTTTAATTAATTATCTGAGCCGCCAATGCAACAACGCGGACGTATAAGTCAAATGAATACGTGTCAATACACGAGCAAAACACACAGCAAGTAATTAACCAGGATATCTTTGCTTTCGAAGCCAGTCAATGTGACAGTAGAGCCAGGCGCCTTAACCATAACACTATCTCATCAACACTAACTCAATACATGTGAAGATGATATTATGACGATGTCGACGATGATGATGTGATAGTGATTAAGATGACATTTTTATTCAGTTGGAATGCAGTTTCTGCTGACGATTTTAATTACTGTACCACATACTACTTTAAAAAGGGCTTGCTTCTTAATTGTAGAATGTGTGGTGATTGATCGATTGTATTGAATTGCTTATTGCTGTTTGTTGTTGTTGTTGTTATTATTTGTTGTTAGACTTCTTTATATAATTAACAGATAAATAATTGTTATAAAGTTTTATACGTATAAACAGTTTATCACAGAAACTAAACAACACTAACACATTCAACAACATAAAAAACAAAGGCAAACAGCAACATAAACAAACAACAACGCAAACAAACGCAAACAAACACAAACAAACACAAACAAACAACAACACAAACAACAGCGAAGCAACAACAACCAACAACAACAAAAAAACTTATCGGACGTCACAACTTTTTGAATGACATCAAATTAATCTCTATAAAATATTTACTCGCCATCCATCTTACCCCACGTACGTGTAAAATACATTTGTGTATTTGTGTATGTGTATCATACATTTGTACAATTGAGTGTACGTGTATTATATATATTTGTATGTGTATGTATGTTTTATTTATTTATACGACTTGTATTTATATACGCACATTTGTATGTTTGTATATGTTTGTGTATATATTGGTATGATAGTATTTATACTTTGGCATACTAGCAGATAAGTTTAATAGTGGTATATATACATCAATATTTGTATGTACATTTGAATACTTGTATATTTGTTTGTATATTTGTTTGTATGTTTGCATATACGTTTGTTTGTATATCTGTTTGTATGTATTAAAAAAGGAAGGACAACAAAAACAATAAGCAAATGAAAGAATGATGCTATCAGGCTGTTGTAGTGTTTGTCTATCGCTATTATTATTTTTATTATATTATTTTTTATTATTTAATATTATTTTTCGTGTTGTTGTTATAATTATTGAGATTAAGAATTGCGTAATTATTACTGTCATCTGCCTCATGAATAATTAAATAAAAAAATTAAATCGTAATTTTGTGGGGCTGACGTTGTAGAGGGACAGGGTAGTGTAATGGTTAAGACGACTGGTTTTGCTGTTGCTCGGACGGATTCGAATGCGAAGTGATCACGGTCCCTAATGTGCAATGTTTTACAAGCGTGTTCTTTGTTGCTGTTGATGTTGTTGTTGTTGCTGCTGCTGCTGCTGTTGCTTTTGTTGTTGTTGTTGTTATTTAAGAAACAATTAATGAATATCACAATTAATAATAATTATTATTATATTTCATTAAAGAAACACTAAACAAAATATTGATTGGATAGAATCAATGAAGGCAAAATGGAAACAAATTTATAATTAGATTGTACAAACATTAGAAAATTGTCAAAATGGTAGTACAGCAATGAACAAACATTCAAATGTGAGCAAACAACATTAACCAAATAACAGACGAACGCACGCAAACAACCAAACAAATTATGAACACACATACACACAAACAAAACAACAAGCAAACAATCAATGTATGTACACCAGATAACATACATACATACGCTTATATACACATGTACAAATACGTACAATTGTTAACATTATCAGCTCCATGTCAACGGCAACAACAAGCAACAACACACGCACATCCCTACAATTTGATTGGACCCAGCCCATCCTTTGACCTGATCTTGACATTTGTGTTAATCAAATCAACCAATCAAACAACAAGTTTTAAAAATCAAAACATCAACCATACAACAAAAATATCAATCAAACAATCGATCAACTAATTTTCCAATCTACAAACTTATCGTTCTTATAATTAACTAAGATTGACAATATCACACTTGATAAACCACGAACCAATTAATCAATCAACCAACTAACCAACCATCTAACCAACCAACCAACCAGCCAGGTAACTAGCCAACCAATCAATCAACCAACAAATCAATCAAGAATTCAGACCGTCAACTAATCACATCTGTTCCTGACCGAGTTGTTGCTTTTAATAAGATTGCTCAATTTATTGATTGCATCTCTATTATTTAAAATGTTTATTGCATATGTGTGTACATACATCATGCACGCACACTCACATACACCCACACACAAATACACGCACACACACATTCAAACACAAATACACACACAAATACACACACTCACACACAAACAAACCAGCAAACAAACCAACCTATAAATAAATACAAATAATTTTTCTCCAAGATGTTTAGTTCCTTGAAACGCCAGCAGCAGCACCACTACCACCACGACCACCAACATCCCTGCCACCAAGCTGTTTGGAAGGAAACAATAAAACTTGAAGATGATGGCAGAGATGCTGTGATGATGATGATGGAAGGCCTCTTCTTTCTTGGGCTTCTGCTGTTTGTGATGATGATGATTACGATGACGATGATGATGATGATGATGATTACGAGGATGATGTTGATGTTGATGATGATAATGATGATGATAATGATGATGATAATGATTACGATGATGATGATGATGATTGTGAATGATCATCGTAGAAGTAGCACGGAAAGTTGTAGCCAAAGTAGTTATAGTACTTCAAGTAGTTGTGTTATTAACATGAGCGTAAGTAACATTACTAAAGCATTAATGATGACTTTAGTAATAGTAATTGCTGTAGTATTAGTGGCAGTGGCTGTTGTGGCGATTGTAGTTGCAGTTGTAGTAGTGTAGTAACTAATGGTAGTAGTAAATATAACTTAATATAGTAATAGTACTGGACCGCAATAACAATGGTAGCATCAGTAGTAGCAGCAGTAGAATTAGCTGTAGTTGCAGTAGTAGCGATAGTAGTAGTAACGACAACATTGAAAACAATAATAGCACCAGCCGTAGTATTAGCAGTTGCTGTTGATGTTGTAGTAGCAGCAGCAGTAGTAGTAATTGTTGTAATAGTAGTAGTAGTAGTAGCAGTAATAGTAGTAGTAGTAGTAGTAGTTGTAGTAGTAGTTGTATTAGCAACAGCAGTAGTAGTAGTTGTTGTAATAGTAATAGTAGTAGTAATAGTAGTAGTAGTAGTAGTAGTAGTTGTAGTAGCAGTAGTAGTAGCAGCAGCAACAGTAGTAGTGGTAGCGGTAACGGTAGTGAAGATGTGGACAATGATTGATTGTTAGCAGTATGAGAGAGAAAGAAGGTGACAATGACTGATCGTTGACGACCGGACGGATGTTACTCTGTGTTGGTTTGTGTGTGCCTGTGCGTGTATGTGTGCTTGTGTGTGTGTGTGTATGAGTGTGTGTGTGTGTGTCAAAGTGTAATTATGTCATACACTACATAATGTACTGCTACTAATGTATGTTTTGTTTTTACTTTCGTGTCTACATTTTACACATTTTTGAGTTTATGCTTGTGTGTGTGTGTGTGTGTTGAGCACGTGATCGGATTCAGTGAATCCAGTCTCCTCTTCAACTTGCCTCACTGGTTGGTTGGTTGGTTGGAAACAGCATCGTTGGATGATGATAATGATGATGTTGATGGCAGTGATGATAATAGTGATGGCAGTGATGATGGTAATGATGATGATGAAGATAAAAATATTGATGATGATGATGATGATAAAGATGTATAAGGCTGGACAATTAAAAGAACCAGGGTTGAGAAAAATGATGATGGTGATGTTAAAATAGTTGCTGATGATGAGGAAGATGACCATGATGTGGAAAAATAACAATGGTCATGATAATAGTCGTAAAATTAAATTCTATTTTAGAATAAATTATTTATTAGGTTCGCGGAAAGCAGAAAACTACTGTTAGCAAACCAGAAAATTACAGCTAGCAAAATTTCAATTCGAAAAACATTTCTTTCACGTCAGTAATACCACAAGTTGTTGAGTTACTGATGCGATTGAATATCATAAAAGGATTGATGCTGAAACAGTTTCATGCAGTCTTACGTTTAAAAGGAGGGATGATGACGTCATATCAAATGACTTCCACTTCCTTTGGATTATCTATCGATGCTAAATATGTGAATTTGATTAGTCAAGATGATGGTGAGGATGATGATGGTAGTGATGATGGTGGTAGTGATGATGGTAGTGATGATGGTTAGATGCTCGGACCGGGAATTGGTCGTCCAACAATAATGAAAAAACATCATGAACATTGTTTGTTATTAAAATGCTGTAACTTATTTTCATTATTTTGTGTGTATTTGTTTTTACATGTTTATTTAAAAAGGTTTATTTGATATTTTGTTATGGCATGTTATTGTTCATTTTCTCAATTTCTTGTTGTGTCTAAGCTAGTATTTTAGTTGATCGATTTGAGCTGGTGTTTTGTTTTGACCGGGTACTAATCTAGCTGGAAGCGTTGCTTTATTTGGTATACTTCTCATAAATTTTTTGTTAACTTTCATGAATAAACCTGTTAAAAAAACTAAAGAAAGTGTACTATGTCGACAAAACAAAAATAGAAAAAATTGTAAAAAAAAAACAAAGAAATAAACAACCTTCTGAGAGAAAAAAATTAAACAAAATATTCTTTAGTCAGAAAGAACATTTTTTCCTTTCTTCTCTCATTCTCTCCTTCCTTCCATTCATCCCAGCAGTGCTGCCAGTCACGTGTAGCAATTGAATAAAGGTGATTATGCAAATTGACTTCATCCTATACCTTTGCGGGCGTGTGCGTGTGTTTGCGTATGTGCTTCACTTGTTTGTATGTTTACACGTGTCTGTGTTACTTTCCGTGCGTGTATGCATGTGTACGTGTTATTAAGGATTCGCGTTCACAGACGCAAATGTCTTACGGAAGTAGGCTGATTGTGGTTGTAGATTTGAAACTGATGTCTTTGTTTAGTTGCTTGTTTGTTTGGCAACAGTTGCTCGTTGTTTCTACATTAACACTCCATTTTTGTTTGTCACCAATTAACATCTGCTCTGCATTCAGTAAACATTTCTATCTCTAACATACCAAACTTAGAACGAATACATTTACGCACTATAACACAAACACAACACCGAACACTACTTAGAAAACTGCTCACGTACATTAGAAATACAAAATATAAACAAAGGAATATACAAATTCTGGCGCGCCCCCGTTAGAAATACAAACAGTACCGGGCTGGCTGTTAATCAACCTACCTTATTCACATTCTAAGAGAATTGGGCAATTCTAGACGAAGGTCCTTTTAAACAAGTGCTGCGTCAGGTGGCGTGCAAATATACACACACGCACACACACACATACGCAAACATACATCCACACACACACGCACATACGCAAACACATACACACACGCAAACATACACGCATACACGATGACACAAATACACACACACATACACGTACGTAAATTCGTGTAAGTCGACTTCTTACACACACACATGCATACATACATAGGCATATGTATGTATGCATATATATATATATATATATATATATATATATATATATATATATACATGGTTAAAATGCACTCGAGAGCCCAAGTGTTTGCAAACACGTGTGTAATTGTATCCACATACAAACAAAAAGTATAATTACGTAACCGAATTAACTTGCGGGGGACAAACATACGAAAAACATTTTTAGGAACATTCAACGTATAAGCAAACATACACACAGACACAAATACATACAAACATACGTACGGACACATATACAAAAAAATACATACAAACAAACACATACAAACAAACACATGCAAACAAACACATACAAACAAACACATACAAACAAACACGCAGACATCTACATAAGCAGCAGCAGAAGCGGAAGCAGTCACATTTTATCATCTTGCCCCAATAACAATACGTCAGATGTAAATTCAAAAAAAATGCTTTTAAATTGCAACATTTGTATGCGACACATTCCAACGCATGTATCCGAAACAGATACACACAAACACACACATTCACGGGCATACAAAGACACATGCACACATACACAGACGCATAAACACGTAGACACAAAAATACACAATGGAAGATCTCTTCCAAAAAATACCCTTCAACAAAAAAATACCTGACAGTGTATTAAATACCATAAAAAATGACGGAACAGTTAACAAAAAAATACAAATCCAAATATACAATTCTTTTTTCCGCTTTTTTTGTCCGGGTGTCATTGAAACTCACGCTCATTAAAAAATAATTCAACATATTAATTAAGACAAAAATAACTAACCTATTAATTAAAACATAATTAATTAACTTATTAATTAAAACATAATTAACTCATCAACGACAAAAACACAGAAAATGTTTTGCGAACGTTTTATTCCCCCCAAAAAAAAACAAATTATGTTACAATAGATGAAGATGTATGTACGTATTAAACTATCAGCGATATCGTTTACAATAAAATCTAACTAAAATATCATATATAATAGATAACATTGCCATCCAATTAACATAAACTAAATCTTCGTTATAAAGTAGGGTAATAAACCTTTAAAATTCAAGTTCGAAATAAGCGTACTCTAATTACATAAACATGTAACGCCGCTCGTTAGCCTTTCAGAACGTAAGATACCTTTTATTTTGACATACAATTCAAAAATTAAAATTCGATATATATATATATACATATATATATATATATATATATATATATATATATATATATATATATATATATATATATATATATATATATATATATATATATATATATATAAGCAGGATATTCGAAATAAATGAACATACGATATATAGAGGTTAAAAACGAAATTCGATATAATAGTACATCGTTATATTGAATTGAATTTCAACGCAAACGCCAACTGCAAGCAGATATCAATGAGTGTAAAAAAATAATTTTTGCTATCAGAGACGCACTTCAGGACGTCAATCAAGAAAGAATAAACAGGGGAGAAACTGTTTACAGATATCTTCAATGATATATACATAGTTGTTAAAATTTAAAAACAATTTTCCAGGAACATAATTTCAATTAAATTATTAATAATTAATTGGAAATATATAAATTTATGGAACTACATTGATAGCTACATCAACAAAAAATAAATGCCTTATTGCAAAAATTTGAAAGAAATTTTGATACATGAAAAATTTGTTTTTTTATACAAGCAAATATATCACACCTAAATCAATTGTAATAATTAATGATGATAATATTTTAATTAATATAATTATTATTTATTAATATTTATTATCTAAATAATATATACAAAAAGAGAAAAATTAAAAGCAAAAATTGACTTGAAATTGATTGACAACAAATTGTATTATGAATAAATAATACAAATTATAGTGAAAAAAATGATTCAATGATCAAGAAAAATAAAGGCGAATTATTTTATATAAACAAAAATTAATTACAAAAATATTAAATAATTAAAACAAAATGATGAATATGTACAACGACAAATTTATTAAATTCTAAATTAATAAATAGAAAAACAAATGAATCAATTAAAATATTTATTGTAAATTATAAAAACCATACTTATACAAATAGTTTTAATTCTGAATAATGTTTCACAGTTATTAAAAATGAACTATCAAGGTTTAACCATAGTATTATCTCCTTATCAAAAGGCAATCCAAAATCCCAACTTTCAAAACCCTTAAAAAAAGTGCATTTTGCAGCCATTACCTAATCATTAGAATCCATCATCTTCATCATCATCTTCCTGCCAATCATCACCCTCATTCTCCTCCACCTCCCAATTATCACCACCAAAGAAGTGGCCCCCAGAGCATAGAACTAACAGCAGCCCCAGCGACCACACCCATGGCAACATCAGCGCCATCTACTGGCCTCCTGTAATAGTACGGGGGCTGGTTGGCATAGATGATGGTCGTCGTGTTTGTTGGAATGCTGTTCTGGTAGTGGTGGTCGTAAGGAATCTGATGCTGTTGGTCTGATCGAGGTGGAAAATCGATGAAATAATTTTATAGATTTTATAATTTTATAAGTTTTTTATAATTTTCCAAATCTTCAAATGCAATTTCACTAATTACTTATTAATTTATAAAGCTAAGTTTTAAATTAGCATAAAACAAACTAAAAATTAGCAATCGCATCCAAGAAAGACAACAACAAACAAACAGAAACACGACTAACAATATGCAGGCATGGAGGTGTACGTTACCCCGTCATAAACATTATAGTGGTTGTTGGGGTATGCCACGTTGTAAGGAGGGGGCGGAATGTATGGTGGGAGCAGACGAGCATCATTCAACACGAACTCCCATGCTCTGGTGAGAAAAAAATGACTTATCTTGAAAAATGATTTTAAAATTAGGGTTAAGACTTGAGAAATTTAATGTCTGCTATAAAAAATTTTTGGTAATTAAGAATAAAAGATGAAAATATTTTGAATATTTTAAAATGCAACAGGACAAGAAGTTGCTAACTTTTTGTCGTCAATGTTCTCAGCACAAAGAAGCCAGACATCACCATTGACTTTCTTCAATGAAAATAAGCAAGAGGCATCTAGATGATGTGGCGGGGTCACATGTAGAACCTGTGTGTGAGAGATTTAAAATTAAATTAATTAATTAATTAATTAGGTCAATCATTCATTAACTCAAAAAAGTCCTAGAAATAATTTTTCTTTCTTTTTGTGATCTTCACTAACGGAATTTTCAACTTATTTATCAAATCAGCCATTAAAAAAGATTATTAATGATAAAATTACATAATGTAGAAGTATTGTCTGTGACAAACTATTGCTGTAGTATACATATATTAACACTATTATAAATTAATACCATTATTAATACTTCTAATATCAGATAAGGATTAAAATAAAATAATTATTTATGGTATCAGAAAGAAATTAAACACAACAAAAATGACACAAAAGTAAATAAATTGTTCCAAACTTCGGAGAAGACGTCACTGCAGTCGACATTCATTTCGATGACATCTTCTGCTGAATTATGTTGGCGGTCCTCGTAGTATTTGAAACTGCCATCTCTGTACAGAACAAACCAATTCTTTTTCCACCGCTTCAGGATGGTACCTATGGGAAATACTTTTTTTTCACTAACTGGAAAAAATGACATTCACTAAAAACAATGAATAGATAATAACTAAGTGTGAAAATGATAAAAAAAAGTCAATGGATTGTGTCTTAAATGTTCGCCATTATTTTTTCCCAATTTAACTTATTGCGCAATAATATTAAAATTCAAAATAAAGACGGCTAACTTTGACGAAATAACCAGCCCGCCTTTGCAATTTCAATGTTCATTGTAAACTTTTTGATAAGGAAATCTTTTAAAACGTTAACTTTGAGCGAACTTTTATAAAAATTTTATGAAAATCACGAATTGCTTAAACTACCAACCAACTAATTAGACGATCAGGTGCCATCGAAAATAAATCTATGTTATCACGTTGACTAGTAAATTTAGGTTTAAACCAGTTTTAAAATGATTTTTCATTTATTAAGTTAATCAAAGGTTTAATTTAATGTAACAAAATGATAGTTTAATACAAATGTTGTTATTTTATAGTTGAAATTTAAACGTTTTATGAAAATAAAACTTTTGTCAATTAAAAAACAATACATCTTTTTTTAAAGCAATGAAAGAATGAAACGTTTTCCATATTTTAAAAAGTAAACTTACTTCAAATAAACATCCTGTGAGTGCGAAAACTAAAGTGATTAAAATGATAAATTATATTTTGATCGTTAACCGGTTAGGGCAGCCGAGATTGAGGAAATATTTCAATTCTTCATTGTTCTCTCCGTCAGAAACTAATTCGGATCTACGGGATGTTATCAAGTTATCTCTTGGCAGAGATCAGAAACTGGTTTGTCTGCAGTTTGTTTGCCATTTGTTTGTTTGCTTGATTTCTTTTTTTTTCATTTTGACTTTATTATATTTTAATTCAATTTTTCCATCTTAAATTTTCAAATGGGCCCGAATGTAAGCCTTAAATTAAAAAAGTAAAGTCCTGCTGAGACCTACTAACACTATTTTTATAAACTTAGTTGTTATCTTACCCACCTTACCTCTCATCCACCTAGAATTAGTGATTAGGTTTAGATTAGATTTGGCCAAAGACCAGAGTTAATGCTTTAGTTTTTAATCTTCGGAGTTTAATGTTAGTCGAGTGCTTTATTATTAATATAATTTCAAACTTAATTAAAATCTTAAAAAAATACTTCTAGACATCTAACTATAAGTAGTTTTATTAAAAACTTATTGAAATATTTTTCTTGTCAAGGCAACCTGTTTCAAATATAAGAACGAGAAAATATTGTGCAGGAAATACTTCAACCTCCTTGTCATTGTTTCCATTGATGATTTTGAGGTATTTTCATTCCTTTATTTTATACATTTCAAAACTTTTTGTAATGCAAACTTCCATTCATAAAAATATTTCCAATATACAGAATGAAATAGCCATTTATGAGTTTATCCATATGTACATGTCGACATTAAATGATTATTTCAACAATAAACTGGTTTGTATTTCTGGTTGTATAATCTGCTGTTAATTTAATTAACCTAGACCGTGTTAAACATTAATTTTAACGGTTAATATTCGATTCTTCCACAGAATGAACTGGATGTATCCTTTTTTTTCAACTTTCTCACATTCACTCTCGATTAAATTTTTCATACAAATTTAAAAATATCACTTGAAAGGGACAGAATCATTACATAATTACCAGAATATGACCCTTAACAGAGCCTACCAAACAGCTGATGATGAGCACTGACAAATGTCACATGATCCTCGAGGAAATAGTCAGCAACAATGGCAGGGTGGTGAACAGTACCAAAGATCACATATTGTCCACGATTAGAGTTTTAGAAACTTTCGAAAACCAACCAACATGATGTCATAGCTAGGTACCTACTGTTGTGGCACAACTTGTAATAAACAACAGCCAAATTAACAATAAATGCCGTGACATGCTTGTGATGTTGTGGCACTACGCACCCTGTTACATAAACTGTTTCATTTTTCATCTATTTTTTTAAATTTGAATTTTTCAAGTGAAATAAAATTCCATTGCAACTGCAAAATATTTTATTCAAACAATATTTGTGTTGAAAAATAAATTTGTTGAATGGTAAGAAAAAGTGTGCAGGTCAGCTCAAGTGCATCCATCGATACAACAGAGTAGCATGTTACTTGGTACATACACAGTTGAAGAAAAATAATATTCAACATTAAAATGACTGAAATCAAAAAACCAATTGCATTTTTGGAAAAAATATTGAACAAGTGAAATGGAATTAACAATATTAATGAATTTTAACAGAAAAATAATGATTCAATTGATTTCAAAATTATAGTCCATGAAGATCTCATTGGTTATATCACAGGTACATATGTATAAATGTGTTTGCAAGTAGGTGTGTATGTGTGTCTGTTAATGTATCGTTTTTAATATCATCAACTATAAATTCGTTTGATCAAACTTGAATATGTTGTGCCAAATTCTAAAACAAAAAATAAGAGTGCAAAAAATGTAAAAAATATACATAAGCTAAATTACATGACACAAAATATCGGCAAAGTGCGTTTGTTGTTTTTCATTTGGCAACTATCTTTAATGAGCTTTTGAGTCCGTGATCTTGGTTGATCTAATCAAAAACCTGACGAAACAACATCTAGCCATACATATACATACAAGACTACCATCTATCTATTAGTCATTAGTTAGCATAAACAATAATATGGAAAAATAGATAAGTTTGTATCAATAATGATCATGACATGCGTTAACACAGCTTATAACGGATGAAATTTAGTTTAAGAGATCTACATTTTATTTTAGAAAAAAAATTATGCGTCCTAAAGAACTAAAATATTTTTTTAATTTGCCGAGTGTTTACATCAGAAAAATCAAAAAATTCACTAGTTATTCTTCAATTGCAACAACGTGAATAAAAATGTCTCGAGCGTGTATCAATGTATCTATTTATATGACTAGAAACCGACCGACTAGATAGATATGCAAGTATCGGTAAGGATCAAACAAAAATGGTTCGACGTCTTAAACATGTACATAGATTTTATTTATAGAATATTGTAAAGATTTATATGTGTATATGTGTATATATATAATGATATCATTAACAATATTTAAGATATAAACAATTAAGAAAGTTAAAAGACATTGAATGAAACATAAATATATGAAAAAACAAAGAAATGAATGAATAATAAGTAAATAGACATAGACGCACATCACAAACAGCAAACTTAGCAATAAAGTATAGTGTTGTAGATAGATACATTAGATACATAATTAGCATTTAACAAAAGGAAGCCTCACGCCTCAGAATGATACAAATAAGAACGTTAAATAGGGAACATGCTGGTAACAGTTATTCTAATTGACACATTTAAACATCTCTACTACGGTTACATAGACTATGTGGCATACATATTTATTTGATATACACATTGAATTTGCTGTAAATTGTGCCGATAAAGAGAAAAATACACATACGTACAATATATACACACATGAAAACTTAAAAAGTAAATTGCAATAAACAAAAATGAATAATTAAAGAAGTAATAACGACATGATGGGGTTAATGCAGATGCCGAAATAGTAGCCAGTCAGCCAGGTATGGTAAGAAGTTGCGTATGCGTACGATTGCTACTGTGTTGCATTGCATTGCGTTGCGTGCCAATAATCTCTTATTGAAATAATTAATAATGCACATGCACGATTGTCTTGTCTTGCTCATCCGAACCATACATGTGTGCGTGTGTGTACGTGTATAACGTATGTGTGCGTGTGTCGTGTGTATAACGTATGTGCGCGTGTGTGTGTATAACGCGAATGTGCGCGCGTATAAGCGTATGCGGACAAAAATTCATACGCAGGTATAGGTATAAATACCTGCGAGCATACAAGCACATTTTTAAAGCATGTACATGATATACGTGCGTGCGAATACGTAAAGTTAAACCTACACGTGCGTTCGAATGAATACATATATTGTCACAGGCATGCATTGCATGGAAGCGAGTATTTCTCAGAAGTACTAAGACTGATTTCAAAAAACTCAAACAACATGGTCCTATGTTTATTTATGCCAATTAACTTCCTTTCATATCGATAACTCAATGTTTGCACTGTGCGCGTTGAAGCTTCTTAGTTTAGTTGTTGTTGCTGATGTTGTCGTTGATGTTGTTGTTGTCGTTGATGATGTTGTTGTCGTTGATTTCGTTAATGTCTTTGCTGACGTCATTTCGTCTTCGCTGATGTTTACTATATATTTCCATTTTTGACTATTTCAAGTTCTTTGCTTTCTAGGTTGATGATAGTTTTTGTTTAAGTATATCCCAATACGTTTTAATTATCGTCGTTTCTCAAATTTTCTAAAAAACAACAATTTTTATCCTTATTATTATTATTATTATTATTATTATTACATTATTATTATTACAGTTATTATTACTTTATAAAAATCTTTGTGGTCCTTGCGTTGTGCTAATGAACGAAAGAGCATCCATTTACTGCTGCTGATTGGTTTGTCTCAGTTGAATGTTTCCGCTACCACTGCTGCTGCTGTTAGAATGGCTGCCGGTGACCACATCCACACGTTCGTTTGCCGACGTCATTGTCGTTGCGGCTACGTCACTTTCAGGGTTTGTCGCGAGAAGAGGAGTTGGGATATTTTGAACTTTATTTTCATGAACTGCACCGGTAGTAGTGTTTTTATTGTTGCTAGTGATACTACTATTAGTAATAGCAGTAGTGTTGGTGGCGATTACTGTAGTATTTGTTGCGTTGTAAGAGGTAGAAGAAGCGGCGACAGACGATGAGTTGCTGACCATTGAAATGTTATCAGCATTATTGATAGAAGTTTTGTTACTCGTACTACTGAAGTTGGCAGTCATAGTAGTAGCAGTTGTAGATGCAGTAGTAACGCTAGTAGCAGTAGTACTAGAATTGGTAGAAGAAGTAGTAGTAACTGAAGCAGTGGTAATAACGGCAGTTGTAGTAGTAGCAGCAGTAGTAGCAGCAGTAGCCGTACTAGTAGTAACAGAAGTTGTAGCAGAAGCAGCGTTTTGTAGTTTTTGTTGTTCCAGTTGCTTACTGAGATTGCTGGCCTCCCGAATGGCTTGCACAACTTGTTGCATGGTCGTGCGTGTGGCTGCTGGTTGGTGTTGCTGCTGTTGCTGGTGCATGAGGTTCACAAAGCCCTGAGTCTTAGTCAGGTCTCTTAGGCGACGAACCTCCGTCGCGAAACCTCTCTTAGACTGTAATGTAGTGATGGTGAAGATGATGGCGATGTGGACAAATATGATGATGGTAATGATGGTGTATGTGACGTGAAAGAATATGATGATGGTAATGATGGATTCGAATGTTGATAATGATATGGATGAATGTTGATGAAACGATGAAAAGTGACGACAAATGATGAGATGATAGTGACGATGATGGGAAATGATAGGATGATAATAAAGACGACGATGAAGATGACGACGATGATGATGAATATGAAAATAATGATCACACAGACTGTAGAGATGATGATAAATAACCAATAACCAAGGAAGATCGTAAGCTATAAGAACAGATCAATGTTGATAAAGATGATTTATTGAAATGACGTAAAATGAGGTCGAATATGACGATGAAGAAGATGATGAAGATGACGAAGAAGAGAAAATGATGATGACGAAAAAGATGATGAAATGATGATTATGAATTTCCGCTATCGTTCATGTATAAATATCGATCTATTCTACAGCATGGATGATGATGATGATGTACAACAATGATGATAAATAAATGAATGAATGAATGAATGATTGAATGAACAAACGAATGAATGAATGTGACGATGATATGATGATGGTTATAAAAATAATAAAGATGGCGATGATTACGACGACGATGGTGAATGTGACAATTCCCTTTAAGAGTTCACTAAAACCGTGCAAATATTAAAGGAAATTTATTTCGTTTTAAAGTTCTTGAAAAATTATCTAAAACCATGCAAACCTAACGAGGCAACTGTATACAACAAAACGATCCAACAATCCATTAAAATAGGTATATACGCAATGAAGAGTTACAAACATGCCTACGTATTTAACCATCAATTCAATACCTAGTAGCATGCACTCGTGATGATAAATTAACACAACCACAATAAGAACATAAATAAATTAAATTTTTACACACACACACACACACACACATATACAAATACAAACAACACACACAAACAGACATAGATACATACACACACAAACAGACATACACACACACACACACACACACACACACACACACACACACACACACACATATATATATATATATATATGAGCATTAAAATAAAGTCTGTAATGTATGTAAATGGTTGACAACAAATAATTTATATCAAAATCATAATTTCATAAATAAGTTTATATATACTTGTATACATGTGCATGTGTGTATGTGTGAGTGCGTGCGCGCGCACGTGAAATAAGTAATTATATTAACTATATACACACATAATTAAAAATCAGACGACAACTAAATACTGTATATTTAAAAAAAGTAATGTATGAAGTATAATGATATCAATCAAGCGAGCATGCAGTGTGCTGGAGGAGAAAGTACAAAAAATTTATCAACAATATCATCCAGTAAATTCAAATATTATCAAATTATAAATAAACAAACAATTGAGGAGATATAATATAAAAATGAACTTTTTTCCCAGGAAATAAACTAAATTAAATATTGAAATTAGAGTTATTTATATTTAAGTTGTTGTTCTGCTGCTGCTGCTGTTGTTGGCTGCTGGCTCCAGTAATGCTTGCCCCTCCCAAGCTAAGAGATGGAAGCTTTGGAATGATGGATCTCGTCGACTGGTTTTTTTTGGGGGTTTCGCCATTAGTCGTTTCAAAATTGAGTTCAAATTATTAACAAATTTCTATTGGTTGATGACTGTAACGTTTAAATGAGTGGTGAATTTTGATTGGCTGGTTAATTTTAGCTACGAATTAATAAGTAGCTTCTATTGGCTGAGATCCAATTGTTATGAGAAAGCGGTGAATTTTTATAGACTTGCGGTATTAATCTAGCGAATTTGTGAGGTGGCATATGTGAATTATTAATATTTTATTGAAAATTATGAAGAAAATTATGTGACTTCAGTTGAATGTTAAATTACTGTTTGGGTCTAGCTAGGTGTTTTTAAAAGTGAATTCAAATTATTATTATACACTACTTAGCAACCATCGTCACGTATAGTTGAAAGCTTTCCTACCTCAGTAAGAAAATACTACTTTCATTACTTCAAATACTAAATTAAAATTCAAATAAATTACTGAAATAATACATTTGAATAAGTACTTTCATATACACATATTCATACGCATAGCATGCCCAGCTTACTGTCCTAAATATTAATTTTAAAAGTAGAAAATTAAAAAAAAAACCATAAAATCCATCGGACTCACCACCTTTCACGGATAAGTTTTGAATTTTGAAGAATAAATAAATTAATAAAAGAAAAATAATATTCAATAAGGAAAAAAAAAGAAGCGGGGAGGGAATGAATTAACAATTAACATGTAAGAAGACAATGAAAGTTAATTAAAAGCTTTGTAAAGGTGCAACAAAGTCAGTGGTGGATTGTGCTACTATTTAGAGACATTGTGCCAGAGGTGCGTTTTTATTATAAGGAAATAATTATACATCAATAACAATTATTAATACATAATTATGTTGCCAATAGTAATAATAATAATTATTATTATTATTATGATTGAAATTGTTTTAATTAAGATCCATGCACTTTTTTAAAACGTGGGTTAATAATAATTTCCAATGCAATACTTCAATTATAACATAGACATCTAAATAGAAATAAAAAAAAACAACAACCGTGTATAATAGGTGCATAAGGATATTTATAAACAGGAGTGCACGGGTAAAAGTTAATTGAGGAAAAAAATTAAAAAAAAAAAGGGTTCTGTAACAGTGGAAAATGATAAAACAGAGCAGAGTATTTTACCGATTGCAATATTATCCAACAACAACAACGATGACACACTAAAAAAAAATCGTCAATTAATAAGACACTAAAAAATAGATAAACACGATGACAACCAAAACAACCTAACATAACAACAACATCCCCAACAACAAAACAAACAACAAAAACAAAACAGACAACTACAAACAACAACAACAAAACAATAGCACACCTTTTTCTTAGTGCCAGCAATATAATCTCGATACATATCTGACCTTAGGTATCTGTTGTAACAATCGCTCTTCATCAACTGATATATGTGCTCCTGGTGATTATGATGATGATGATGATAGCTATGATAGTAGTAGTAGCAGTAGTAGTAGTAGAAGTAGTAGTAGTAGTAGTAGTAGTAGTAGTAGTAGTAGCATTATGAAAAGTAGTGAGATGTTGATAGTAAGAATGACATCAACATTGTCGTAGTCTATCATCATTTTCCTCATCAAACTCCCAAATAAAAACTTAGTCAAGTTTATCACCACCATCATCATCATCGTTGTCACCATCATCATCATCATCATCATCATCTTCGTTGTCACCATCGTCATCATCCTCACTTCCGCTTCTACAAAGCAGCATCGATCAGGGTTGGTGGAGATTTTTTTGTTGACAGTTTCAGCGACTTTGCAGTCCACATTCACGGGCTCGTGTGCATTTGGAGATAGGTAATCACTTATAAAATGAATGAATGAATGAATGAATGAACAAATGAAGAGTGGATAAACGAATGGATGAATGGATAAATGAATGAATGAATAGATGAATGAGTGAACATGTAAAAGAATGAAGTAGAGCAATCAATCAATCAATCAATCAATCAATCAATCAATCAATCAATCAATCAATCAATCAATTAATCAATCAATCAATCAATCAATCAATCAATCAATCAATCAATCATTCAATCAATCAATCAATCAATCAATCAATCAAACTTACTTATAGATCTCCTTGACGGTTTGTTCGACTTTATTTAAACTGATGCATTTCAACTTCTGGCAAGCCTCCCAAAACCTGTCAATCATGTTGATGACGATGGTGGTGGTGATGATGATGATGGTGATGATGTCGGTAGCAGTAAATATTCATCACTGTTTCTCATTTATCACTCATTCGTTCATTATGACCGTATGTAATCACGATATAAAAATTAAAATCATGACACCATGCGACTCGAAGCCAAAAATCCATAACTTAAAAAAAAATTTTAAAGAATGAGAAACAAGCTAGTGAAAATACAGTAGGCGATCCATTGTTGTTCATCAATTCTTTATCGAGATAATATTCTATCCCTTGTTCAAATTCAGATGTTTAAACAGACTAAAATAAACTTTCAGCTAATAACATTCAACAATTATTGCTCTGGAATCCCAAAAATGTGATGGCTTAAAAGAAAATAGCAATATCCGGCTTTTAAAAATGGTTGAAGCCGAATGTCATATCTCGGTCTAGAAAAATATTCGGTGCGTCACTAATAGCCACACTTAATCATCATAAAAACATCATCACACAAATAAAACCACCGGATGACATCACCATAGCTTAAAACCACAAGACCAACAGTACAAACTTCAAGTTCTCGGCACTGAACTCCTTCTCTAGAAACTTCTTGAAATGCTCCCGGCCACTTGCATCTCTCAGAAGTTCGCGGACGCTGAGTCCCCATCTTTTTACACGCCGAGGTGGGATGTCTTTCCTTCGTGTGGCGGTGAATTGATGTGATGGCGATGATGTGATGTGATGGCGACAATGATGTATTGTACGTACGCTGTATGGAGTGTTATGCCGATGTACAACGTCTGTCGTGTACAAAGTGTATATACGTTGTGAGTGAAACCAATCAGTATCAGTTAGGGGCAGAAACAAAAACCATCATCGTCGTCATCATCGTCGTCAGTCAGTTATGATGGAATGAGGAGTCGATAGGATAGATTTCAATCATTATTACTTGCTATTAGTACGATCGTTCTATGGACTGGAAAAAAGGGATCTCTCTCACTCAGTTTAAATAACAACGTCAATTATTCACCATGTGTCATCATCGTTCTCACCATCATTTATTCACCGTCATACATACATAACAAATACTGACACACATATACAACATACGAACAAACGAACGAACGAACGAACAGACAAATAAACAAACAAATAAATGCAAATGAATAAACACACATGGTGGACTCTTGTTCCCAGAAATCCAGATTATCAGAAGTCCAGGGATTGTTGGGTTCGGCTGGCGTTATGAAGGGATCGAACTCGGAATATTGGTCGTAATATAAGAGGTAGCTGATGTGTGATAATATATGATGTCACGTGACGACGATGAAAATAAAAATGACGTCACGCAGTGAATGACGGTGTCATGTGATGACGATGGTGTCATGTGATGACGATGGTGTCATGTGATGACGGTGTCGTTATGACGTAATAGCGAGGCAGCAGTTGGGTGCAATTTTAACGTCTGACGGGTGCTGAAGTGAGGTGGCGGGAAAGAGACGCAGTGATTACATGAATGCACTTTTAAAAAAAAAGATAAAATAACGTCGCGCTGATAATAGCAGATGATGGGGGATAAGGATGATGAAGAAGATGATGATGTGAGAAAATAAGGATGATAAGTCTTAAGCCGGCCAGATAAATCATTTCCAGCTGATAATAACCTTGAAAATTAAGCTCCTAGTCACGTAGCTGAACTGATGTTACTGATGACGATGATGATATCAC
>NW_008705295.1:509092-536592 GCF_000326865.2 Helobdella robusta | reverse complement strand
ATTTCAAATAAATTACTAAATTAATTAATCAATTCAGAGCTCTGTAAACTAAACTAAACTAATCAATCATTCAATCAACCAATCAATCAACCAACCAATCAATCATTCCGACAACTAACCATAATCACAATTTTCAGGTTCTATGACTTTGGAAGGCCATAAGCATGGCGTCTAAATGATAACAATGATGACGATGATTGCATTGTTGTTGTTATTGATGATAATAACGGTTAAGATGATCATGTTTGTGATAACAACAATGACTCATATCAGTGAAGGAGAATAATTATATTTAAGTTTTTATTAAAAAATAAAAGTCATAAACATAATTAATAATTAAAAAAACGAACGAATAAATAAAATGAATGAATGAATAGAGTACATATAATTAGACAGACATATAGGCAGGCCGACAGGCAGACAGACAAATACACATACAAGCAGAGACAAACACGGCGCAACGTGTTTAGAACCTGGAATCTATAGAATGGGCCATCGCCCTTGAAGTTGAGTTTGTGGTCGACATACACCTGGAAAATGTAACCGTAAGTACCAAGCAAATTGGCAAGATGTAAGGCTTCAGCTGGCAGTTCAAGGTCATGATGATGAATTTGACGATAGCGAATGTGACGATGATGAATGTGATGATGATTGTAATGGTGATGATTGTGATGGTGATGATTGTGATGATGACGATTGCAATGATGATAACTGTCGTGATTAAATGGTTATTATTACAATTATAGACCTGCTCATGTAGTGATCAAGATAAGAACATAAACAATAAAAATAACAACAACAAAAACAACAACAATAATAATAAAAATGACAAAAATGCACCAAGCAAGACAAACTCACTCACCTGTATCTTCAACATCCAAGTTTTTCATAAACCAGTTGATCAAATCTGTGCCTGGTTGTGATAATGATAGTGATGACGATGATGATGATAACGATGGTGATAGTGATGATGATAGTATTGATGATGATAGTAGTGATGATAATGATGAATTTGAAGATGATGATGATGATTGTGACGGTGACAATGATGATGATTACGATGACGATTTCATTGATGATAATGGTAACAATGATGACGAAGATGATGATGAAGACGACGACGATGACGATGATGACGACAACAACATGCACGCGACGCCATCATAAAATTATTTAAATGTAACCAAGGAATGTGCTAAAAGTGAAGTTACAGAGAAGCCAATGATAATAAAGAGAATGGTGTCAGGTTGGTTGATTAAATTATAGCCATGCATGCCAGTATACTGGTATTTTTAACTATGGGTATTAGCCGGCATGGGTATAGATGCGTCTGCATATCTGTTTGTGTGTGTGTGTTTGTGTGTGTCTGTGTTTATCTGTGTGTGTGTGGGCGGGCCTGTGAATGTCTGTCTGTGTGTATTGATTGCACATGGGATGAAAATTTGCGTCCCAATGAATAAAGTTAACATATTTAACAAAGAAAAAAAGAAAGTTTCTTAGCATATTAGGAAATCGTCAACATTATCATTATTGACATCATCGTCTTCTTCAATCTCATCAACGTCATCATCATCCTCATCTTCTTTGTCCTCCTTTCAACCTCCACCATCATCATTCTCATCCAAGTCATTTTATAGTTACATTCTCAGTAAGACATTAAGAAATGGGTCCACATAGAAGCAATACCAAAGAGGTTATATTATCATCATCATCATCATCATCGACAGAGATATCATTATCATAATCGCTGTATTACCATTATCATCTCATAACAATAAAAATAAGAATAAAGATAATGATGCTAATGATGGGAGGTCAATAAATATTCACTGTGCAATATAATGGAAGAGAACTGCTAATGATGCAGATGAAGAAGACGACGACGACGATATTGATGATGATGATGGCGATGAGGATGATGATGATGATAATGATGCCAACGAATTAAAAACTTCTATGACGATGAAGAAGAAGACGACGATATTGATGATGATGGCAATGATGATGATGATGATGATGATGATGCCGGAAGCAGCAATAACGTTGGCGAAGATGACTATGATGGCGTCTATGAAGATGATGATGACGTTGATGATAATGCCAATTAGGACGATGATGATGATGATGATGGTAATGATGGTGATGGTTATGATAGCAATGATGATGAAGAGACGCCTTTACCAGAATATCACCTAGCCTACAAGTGCTTCCACCAACTCTTCCATTCATTCATTTATTTATTCATTAATTCATCGCTATTCTGAAAACGTTACTATTAATAATTCCATTACTGATACTACGACCATTAAACATCAAAAACAACAACAACAACATCAACAACATCAACAACAACAACAACAATATCAACATCAACAACAACATCAACTTCAATATCAACATCAGCATCAACAACAACAATATCAGCAACACTTCAAGACTAAACACAAACACCACCAACTACCTATCAATAAAGACAGCTGCAATAACAAAAGCAAATGGATAGAAAGAGGAAATAAAAAAAACAAATGAACGAATGAATGAAAAAAAGAAAGAAACAGTTTAAAAGTGAATTTAAGTTCTCTCTAGCACTTAAGAACTTCTAGGTGGCTATAATGCTGTGATGTGGTGTACATTACAATTGGATTAAATCAATCCTATTAATGTGCATCACCATCACTCGATGGATAGACAGATTGAAAGATGGATGAATGAATGAATGAATGAATGAATGAATGAATGAATGAATGAATGAATGAATGAATGAATGAATGAATGAATGAAGGAATGAATAGACAAATAAATAAATGAACGAATGAAAGAATGAATGGCAACAAGAGAATGTTATAAACAGATGAACTGAAAAATAGATCAATCAAGAAAACTTACATGAATAGATAGAATGAATGGTTAATAAACGAATGAATGATTGAATGAATAAATGAATGAATGAATAAATGAATGAAAAATAAATGAATAAATAAAAAGATGAATAAACTAATGGTAAATAAATGAATGAATGAAAAAATGAATGATTGAATGAATGAATGAATAAAAAGATGAATGAATTAATGAACAATCAAACAAATGAATGAGTAAAAGAAGTAAAATGATATTTTTCCAATAAATAATGGTGAACAAGTGAATCTGTTGTATCAGTTAATAGAAACACTGGCAAAGTTAACAAATCAAATTTAACAATGACTCTACTGGCTGAGATGGATCACAATGGATCAGCATCTCTATTGGAATACATCAGAACAATTTTGGGAAAAAAAACCAGCCAACCAACCAGAAACAGACAGACAAACAGACAGGCGGACAAACGAACAGACCAGACAGACAAACAGACAACAACACTAACTACATATTTCCATAAAACAAACAAGTGTTAATAGAAAAAAATTTGTAGCACGAAGATAAAAAAAAAACATAGACAAAAAAAAAGAAATTGGATGAAGCAAAAACAAAAGAATTTTTAAAAGGAAATGAAACTTTTAAAATTAAAATCCAGTAAAATAGAAAAAAGCATTGCAGTTTAAAAGTACTCCTAGAATGAAGTTAAGTATATACATTTCTTAGAATCTTAAATGAAAAAACAAGACATAAAAAAATTTTTAACAAGAAATCATTTCGCAAAAAAAGTATGAGATACTAAAAATTCATCTGTCTGTAAGTGAATTTGCAGTCTCTTAAAAAAGTTTTTGAATGAAATAAAAAGGATGCATTAATTCACCTGTAAAAACACTTGGAATCTTCGTCATAAACTGTTTGACTGTCCTCACATCAATACCAATGACTGGATCTTGCATCATTTCAAGCAGTGCCTCCATCTTGGTTATATTTTTGAAAAATAAAAATTTTAATAGAAATATATGTGAAATGTAAAATAAAAAAAATGTATTAAAACAACAAAAATTGAATAAAAATTGAAAAAAATAATTAAAATTTAGAATAAAAAAAATTACTAAGCTGACTTTTCTAAAGACAAGAATATTAGGGTTTTCGTCATCTCTCTGAGATGTATCAAAGATCGAATTTGAAGTCGTCATGACAGGAGTCGATGTCGAATTGGTAGATGTTGCGAGGTTAATATTGTTACAACTACTGTGTATCGATTCGTCTATCGAGTCCAACTTTTTGTTGTACTTGTACGGAATTATCTGCTCTGATGTCTGGTACATCTCCTTTATTCATTCATTCAACTTTTAAACGTGGCCTCTTTTGTTTCAATGTTGTTATGAATTATATACAATCCAATGCAACCTAATATTTCATCTGATTTGTTCCCAACTATATTTTATCTATTAAATATTACATAATGAACAAAAGTCATCTGATAGCAACATAACTGATGTAAGTAGTTTATGCATTGTATATATATGCTTAACAAAGTGCATTACAATAGAATAGTCAATGTTTCTATCTATATTTTATTATATAAGAAAGCTTATTCAATCCATGCAATAATGTTTGCTAGTGTATATAATATATACATATATATACTATATATTCACATACATACATACTGCAATGAAGTTCAATGCTCTGTTTTATTTATATTTGTGTTCTCTATTTTATTAACTTTATTTCACTTTGATCTACTTTACTATGCTGACATGCTATTTAACTCTGTTTGAGTTTGTTATCATTACCAGGTTATCATTGGATACCAAATGTAAATGAAGACTACATAGCATTACAATCATCACATATTCATTTATTTGAATTTTTAATTAATAAATTATTATTCATATCTTAGTTTATTATTAATGAGAATGACATTTTTAATCAATTATTATTATATTATTAATAGAACAGCAACAATGTTTGAATGATAATTTTCTTTCAAAAACATTTATTTACTAACTGCTAATACCAGTTAGTTAATATTTTTATAATAATTAATATTTTAAATTATTTAATTTTAATTTAAAAATGAAAAAGCCCTTTAAATTTTAAAACAACCTTAATAATTAAAATTAAAAAAAGAAGAAATGTTGGAACACACCAAACTCAACAAACGAACTTTTTAAATGACATGAAAATAATTTCATTCAAATAGTTATTACACAAATTTTAATTTATTTATGACAAACACAAATCTTCTAAAAAAATTCTATTTTCAATTAACATTTCTCGAGACGCTTGAGAACTTAGCAGAGTAATCACCGATTTAAGAAGAGTTTTTCCATACTTCAATGGTATACCATTGAGTTTAGAAACCTTTGAATTTGGAAAAACTCAATGGTATTTTGTCAAATAAATAATTTCAATACTATTTTATAAATATTTTAAATAAATATTTTTAGAATTCATTAAATTTATTACTAAATTTTAATTTCAAAAACAATAAAAACGACTGACTTTCCAAAATAATTCACTTTTCAGCAGTTTTTTTTATCAAAATTTACATTTAGCTTCCGCTATCAGAACCCGGAACAGATTTTTGAAGTTTGAGTTGATTGATTTTCGCGTAGACTGACCAGAGTCCGCGAGTTTCGTAGCTCAGTTCTATTAATTCCATTTAATTGGTTAATAATTTATCATGCCTGAAAGTTACAGCTTCGGCGTCGACCCGATTTCATGCCATTCTTGGAATAAGGAAAGGAATCGTTAGTTAATAAATTTTTAATAAAGTTTAATTAAAAATTTAAAAGTCATTTATTTTCAGTTTTTCAAAAAAAAACTTCGATAAAATAGCTAATTATGACTGTTAAACATAAAATGAAAGATTAAATTTGTGTTAATAGAGATACATTTATGTTTAATTGAGAGATGTTTTTTAATTATATAAATAGGGCAGTTATCAAAATCACACCCACTTGTAAATAAAACAATTCTCAATTTAAAATTTAATTAAAAATTGCTTAAAAGATTAAGACAGCTGTCATTCAAAACTAATAAACAGAAATTGCCATTTCTTTGAACTCCAATGAAGTTGAAATTCATGGATTCTCTGGAGGAAGATGGACACTGAAGGAAACTTTGACTGACCATGCTCAGAGGATTACCGGTATAGATTGGTCTCCCAAGAGCAATCAGATTGTCACCTGTGCTGCTGTCAGAAATTATTTTTTTGTTATCTTTTCTTCAATGTTCAAAATAAAAAAATGAAATAATAAACAAATCTTTCAATTGTTACACACCCTAATAAAAAATTGTCACCACTAAACAACTTTGAATTAGAGATTTTTAATTTTATTAGGATTTTCCTACCTAAACTTTACCATGATTGACAGGATCGTAATGCCCATGTCTGGACACTGACAGATGGCAAGTGGAAGCCAGCCCTGGTGGTTCTTGGAATAACAAGGGCAGCCACGTGTGTCAAGTGGTCACCTGAGGGAAATAAATTTGCAGTTGGTAGTGGCAATAGATCTGTGTCTGTTTGCTACTTTGATTCCATGAACGATTGGTGGACCAATAAGAAGATCAAGAAGCCAATCAGATCTACAATTACTTGGTGAAGATTTATTTTTCATTCAAGTTCAGATTTTATTAGAAATTAAATTATTGGAACTTAATTTATTTTACAAAATTAGCTTGGATTGGCACAAGAATAACCAGCTGTTGGCTTGTGGATCAACTGATTTTAAAGCCAGGTTCTATTTTACTTACTTGCATATCAACATATGAACCTAATTGAACCTATGTATTGTAATTTATTTGTCAAAACTTAACGTTATAAATTAGTCTAGTGGTTTTTTCAAATCTGCAGAGTGTACAGTGCATCGATGAAAGAGGTGAATGAGTCACCATCACCAACAAGTTGGGGTAGCAAGTTGACATTTGCCAATCTTTTGGCTGAATTTCCAACTGAGGGAGGTTTGTTGGCTTCCATTTTTGCTCGCTTTGTACCACACGACTTGTTTTTAATATTTAAAATAATTAGTCACTTGTAAGATATTCATTCTAATATAAGACATCAACCTCTGCTGACCAGGTGGCTGGATTCATGGGATAAGTTTCTCAGGATCTGGTGATAAACTGGCCTGGGTAGGACATGATTCTTCCATCTGTGTTGCTGATTCTGCCAAAGGAAACTTGTTAGATTCTCTCTATTTGCATTATTTAAATGTCTGAAAATCTTCTTAGTAACATGGATGATTTCAAAAATAAACACTGACTTGTTTTATAGACTGACCATTGTGAAGACTGAGTACCTACCATTTGTTGACATAACCTGGACCAGTGAGACTGCCCTGGTTGTTGCTGTTAGTGATGTTTCAATCTTTTTTATCTGCTGCTGCTGCTGTGAATTAGTCATAAATTTGTTATGTATTTTCAATTTTATTCAATGTGCATTTTACAATCATAAATATCAAAATGTTTTATAGACCTAATTTTTGATTTAACAGACAATAATTTTGATATTTTCTATTTCATTATAGTGGCACATTTAATCAAGTCAAAAAGTTATCTTAACTTTTTTTTACAAGGGCTATGATTGTGTTCCTCTCAGTTACACATACAACAATGGAGCCATCACCTTTAAAGCCAAGATTGATGCTGACAACAAGCAGACTGAAACCAAGAAGGGAGGGTCGGCCTTTCACCGAATCATTCTATCTCACTGAGTCATTCTATCTTTTACTGAATCATCTTATCTTTTCCTGAATTATTATTTCTTTGACTGTCAATGTCAGCTTCATCAAATATTCAGCTTATACTGCAGCACCTACTTGCAATGTTTTTTGCATTTAAAGATTAGACATTAACTATTGACAAAAATATTGTGAATACAGTTCATTAGCGTTCATTAAAGCCGTGTTTTCAAATCTCCATAACTAAATGCAGAGCCATGGCACACTTCCGTACTCAAGATACCAGAGGTACAACTGACAATTCAGACACAACTCTCAACTCCATTCACCAAAATACTATAACGTATGCTCTTATCATTTCTAATAGAACTTATTACAAATGGCTTCGAAGTAAATATTTAACAATATGAGAACTAAACATTATTATTGTTTACTTGTGGTTTTTGTTTGAACTACCGCCGCCAATCACTACAGCCAGATAAGCATCCATTCGGGAACGAAGGACAAGTGTGCTAAGTTCAGTACAACCGCTGCTGACGGCCAGCTGGTCATCTGGGATTGCAAGGTCTGTACAATCACGTGACTGATTGATTTGATTAGATGAACACTCACTAACGAAGCTTAATATTTTTCAAACCATCAAAGTCGCTAACTTCACTTATCAGACTTGATCTTTTTATTCATGGAACATGAAACAATTTGAAACAATGAAACATTTAATAATTTTCAGTGAAAAGAGGTTTCTTGCATTTAGAAAAAAGAAAACAAACGAAATGACTACGAAGCAGCTGGCTACAGTCATCGTTAAATGAAAATCAATAATGTGAACATTTGAACTTTGAATAATTTATTTAGACAAATTTTCGTTGGTTATGTGTGTCTATATTCAATTATAAGATACGAATTTATAAATAGAAAGTTGTCCCAAACGCAGGATTGTCGTACGCATTTATATAGCTGAAGCAAAAAGCCTGTGAAAATAAAAAAATATTTTTATTAACGTCAAGCTTACGACAGTGATACAACTTAAAATTAAGTACTATCATAGTTTACATAGTATATGCAGTTTAATAAATCACAATTTTATAAAGTAAATAAATCAGAGACTATGAACATTTCTGTTAGCATACAGACCTGTTAAATATGGCGTGGAGGTTATACTCGTTCGTGTCATTTACTGGCTCTATCTTTCCATCATTTATGTCTTTTATCTTCTCCTTCACTTCTCTCAATATTTGATCATCCTTCAATAAATTCTTGTTCAGGATCTAAATGATTATCATTATTTGTGTGATATAGTATCCACTGAAGATTTTTATAGAATGCGAACTTACCTTTTCAATTAAGTTGATGAATGTGACTGTTACGAGAATATTCTTGCAGAACAGACTGCCAATGGCCTGCACATGCCTCGCGAATGCTGACTCTTTGAAGTTTAACATCTGTCGAAATACATAAATATCTTTAATAAACTTAATTCAGTTTGCGTATTTAAAAAAAATTTCCTGTGAAAGCTGTCAACGAACAAATGAGAAGAACTTCAAAGAGGACATATGAATTTTTAGGCGTTGTGTGACTGCTGACGTTGGCTGGCTGGTTGTTGACGTTTTCTGTGTTTCCTCAGACGTTGCCAGAGTTGATGTGACGTTTGACAGGACGAGCTTCAGTAAACATTCATACCAACCATCACCAGTGAATAGCTCTTAAAATTTATTAACATCTATTCATTTATCTTTGCAATTAATTATTTCAGTATTTACTCTTCATCACAAAATTATTCCACGGCAGAAAATTTACTAAATTTACCTATTTTTTTAAGCTGGGTGCATTTGTGAACTGATGTCAGACAATTGATTGCCAATATTTTCAGAAGTTCATCTTCCTTTCAAATTAAAGAAAAAACTACAGTAGTAAAACAGATGGATGCACATCTGACAATGAAATATATATCTTGAAGACTTAACAACATGTACAATATAATATAGTTTAAAGTTTTTTGATAAAAAAAAAAAACTACTAAAACAACAAACGTACAACAACTATCTGGTTGAGTGATAGCATCATTTGACCTAGTATAAAGTCTTCTGATGCTGTAAAATCAACACCGTCGCTGACATTGTTGTTGTTACTCAATATGTTGTTGTTGTCGTTATGGACAACCACACACGGGTACATTGACGTTATGTCAATGTAATATAAAGACCAAAACAACAACTTCATTGCAGTTGTTGTCATTGCTGTTTTTACAGTTAGGTTGACGTGGTTTAAATTCACGTGCAATGAAGCTTTCAACTGAAATAGCGAAAGCGCTTAATAAATTAATAGTCCAACATGATTATTTAGACATTACCTGATGATTGGATGATAATCTAAACGTCATCAGAAGACACAATATAAGCAAGGATAACGCGCTCAATTTTTCGATATTTCTTGTGTCTTCATACGTGTTGATATAATTGATGAACGAAATAAGGTTGCCAGAATTCATTGATAATATGTGATACACTGCAACGACAATATCATTATCATTTAGACATCATCAGCATCACTAGCGATGACAAAAATAAATAAGTTCTTTAATTATTCATATCAATCAATCAACCAATCAACCAATCATTCATATCAATCAATAAGTCCCAACTAGTCAATCAATCAATCAAATTGTAATCCGAGAAACAACCCTGATCATTAGATCTATCATACGAGTATACGAGTAATCGAAGAAGAAACTCCAGGGAAGAATTATACAGCCAAATGTTATCATTATTTTTATCAGCAAACAGCGTATGGATATAGTGATGGTAATGATTATCATGTTTTTTATTATTATTATTATTGCTGTTGTTGGTCTTATTATTAATTGAATCCTTGTAACTTTCTAGAGTCGGAAACTTCAGTAATTCTTGAACTATTAAAAGTATTTAAAAATGATATATATATATATATATATATATATATATATATATATATATATATATATATATCAAATCAAATCAAATCAAATCAAATCACTTTTATTCAATCAAACAAAAGCAAAAATAATAACAGCAACTACAATAATAATAATAATAATGATGATAATAATAATAATAATAATAATAATAATAATAATAATAATAATAATAATAATGTTAATGTTATATATATATGTTGGTAATAGATCATAATTTTTATAATATTCTATAAATTCTACCGAATGTTTGGCGTGTAAAAAAATATATATATATATATAGCTGTCGACATAATTTTAAATACTAATAAATAAAAAATACTACTACTAGTAATAATAATAATAAAAATAATAATAATAATGACAACAATAAAGGCTAACCATGCTGAACAATTTTCAGATCCCTGACAGGTACTTTAACATTATTATTATTATTATTATTATTATTATTATTATCATCATTATTATTATTATTATTATTATTGTAGTTGCTGTTATTATTTTTGTTAACTTTGGTGTCGTTATCATCATCATTATCATCTTCGTCAATGCCATCATCATCATCATCATTGTCGTCAGCATCAAGGTTGGTACTGTAGAAATGTGACAGAATCTTGATGAAGCAAGCCAAGTTAAAAGCTATTTTTAAAAGTTTTAAATAAAAATTACTAAATAATTCAAGGCTTTTTTTATCAATTCACTACCATTTCATCTTATCACCATTATCTTTGCATCATTATCATCAACACAAACATCATCATCACCGTCGCATCATCAAGAGGATGGAAATGAATAAATGAATTACTGGGCACGACGTTGGTCAGATGTAGAAACATTTTAGAAGCAGCTACAACCATCATCTTCTTCATCCTCCTCATCCGGCGGTTATGATTGTAGTTGTGCTGCTGCTGCTGGTCATGATTGTGATGACGGGAAATTGAGTTTAGAATTATCTTCAGAGAGTTCGTTATCAGTTCTCTCTCTTCCGATTTTACTAAAATTTTCTGAAACCATTTGGAGTGAAATTCAATCGGGTGCGTGTGGAGCCATGATTAAAATAATTTGAAATAATTCACGAATAAAATGAAGAAATAGAAACCATTTTATAGAGAAACATTGAGAAGATATAATTAGTATTGAAATACCTTAAAGCCATCTTCATTGTATTCAAAAGGTACATATAAAATTTGTGGTATTTATGTTGTTATATATTTAGTTGTGCGGTAGCCCATTTGTGGTAAATGGGCTACCGCACAACAACGAATGATCTACTTATATTGCATTGCATTGTAGATTTTTAAAGCGCCTCTGTTGAACTATCTTCAGAGGCGCTAATTATGCTTCGTTTTGTTGAAAAAAATGTTGTTTCAAGCCGCCTCTAAAAACTTATATACAACAAATACAATAAAAATTATAATACTGACCACAAGAGAGTATAGACAGCTGGTATGATTTGATGATAACGTGATGAAAAAACCAACATTATCATCATTCAGTAGAACATGAGGTAGCTAAGTATATGAATGAGATAATTGTCATTAATATCATTCATCATTATCTTATTCATCTTAAACCACCATCTTGATTCATTCTCTACATAATCATCTTAATCACTTTGACATCATCACATGCTAGCAAATGAAACTTACAATAAAATCTTCAATAAATTCTAGAAATACATGATGTTTGTACGACCAATTCAAGATTTTCATCACATAACTATTACCATTATTATTATTATTATTACTCCTATTGCTATTGTTATTGCTTTCGTTATTATTGTTAATGTTATTATTGATATTGTCATCACCATTACACCAATGGTTAATGTTATTTGGCAATGTTTTTTTCATCCAGTCCTGTAAAACCTGGAGAGAATCTGAAAAAACCTACTTTCTTATTCATAGCCATAATTTTTTTATTCATCATTATTTCAACAAATCATTACTTGTTATCTTCCTCACTCTCAAATTTATTCATTCACTCATTTTCTCACTCACTCACTCACTCTGAACTCATTCATTCACTTGCTGCTGACCTGTATATGTTTTCAAATTCTGCACGTTAATACTCTGTAAAAAGTTGAAATATTACGACAAACTTGAAAACAGTTCAACTATTGTATAGTGCTTCATATCATCATCGTCGTCATCGTCATAATTATCATTATTAACAACAGTACATCCTAATCATCATCATCAACCCTATTTATACAATCATCATTATTGTTACTATCATGAATACTAACACACATCAAAGAAAGCACACAAGTCAGTAAACTAAATGATGATGATGTAGATGGATGGAGCGAATAAGAATCGATGAAAGATAGAAGGAATGAAAGAATGGCCTTATCTTCTATGCTTCTGTAAAAAAAAAAGATTTAACAGACGAACAAATGAAAAAATACTATACTAAAGCAAAAAAATGATAATAAAAATGATGATGAAAACCTCACCCTTGATATAATAGTGATAATATTAATAATAATTATAAATTACAATAATTATAA
This sequence comes from Helobdella robusta, assembly GCF_000326865.2. Lineage (NCBI taxonomy): Eukaryota > Metazoa > Annelida > Clitellata > Rhynchobdellida > Glossiphoniidae > Helobdella > Helobdella robusta. Next base: position 523,586 of record NW_008705295.1, on the reverse strand, counting down.
TTATAATAATGACGAGCCAAACTAACAACACTTTATTTGAATGTGATTGGTAGAGCAATAGTAACAGCGTAACACTACAATGATGTTGGTACATCTCTGTGACATCATCACTGCCATCATTATCATCATCATGGTGGTCATCATCATCATCATCGATATTATTATTATTATTATTATTATTATTATTATTATTATTATTATTATTATTATTATTATTATCATCATCATTATTAACATTATTATTTTCGGAATTAGATTTTTTCTCCCTTATGTGACATTTTAAATGTTGGCTGATCATTCTTTCAATGGAGCCTGGTGAGAAATTTTGATAATTTTTCGAAATTATTTCAAAATTATTTCGATATAATTTCGACATAATTTCGAAATTATATCGATATAATTTCGAAATTATTAATTATAATAACAAATGACGCGAAAATGTTTGTGAAGAATTTTTAAAAATTATTTTAGATAATTATAAAAATTCTGAAAATACAAAGCAATTTTTTTCGAACCTTTCAACAAAGGGACTCCATATTTTAAACACAATCTGATACCATCATCTTTATCATTTTTATTAAAATCATCATTACCAGAACGAACGTTATCATCACTATGATGATGATGATGATGGCCATTATCATTGTTATCAACAGATAAATGTGAGTAAGGAATGTTGTGCAGTAATGTGCTGATGATGATTTCGTCTGATAGACCGACCAGAGTAGCTGTGATACTAAATGAATGAATAAATGAATGCGGCATGCATGAATGAATGAATGAGTGAATGAATGAATAAATACAAAAATAAAAAATTTATTCAATCATCAAAACTAACAAATATCATACAGAAACATACTTTTTGACTGACTTAAGAATAAACAGTTGGCATATAAGAGTTGATTTTACAATTTTGTTATTGAAGTTTGGTTCAGAAAATACTCCATGCTGATATTTTAACTGGAGGGATGGTAATGTTTTTAAGCACAACATTAATGAATTCAGCACATTCTCAACTATTGTAATATTGACTCTGTCATAGAATTCATCACTGAGGTTGTTGTTGTTGTTGCTAACATTATTAACGTTGTTGTTTTGGTCATTGCGGAATATCATCTCATTCAGGTGGTTCTGGATATTAAATTGGATAATTACAGTTCAAGGTATAAGAATGATGAAGAAGGTGATATATAGAAGATAATGATTATTATTGTTACATACAATAATGATTTACCAAACAAAATGTAATAATGGTAACAAATCAATTTACCAAGCACATAGGCAGGAAAAAATGTTCCACCAAATTCAACATCCACTTTGAAAAATTTTCAATGCCACAGCATGGACTCTGTTGTTGTTGTATCTCTGATTGTGATGTTGGCACCAGTTGATGCTTCGAGGTGTTGATGTCGTCACTAATGTCATAGTCATTGCTTTTGTTGTTGTTAGTGTCTGGAGCTTCAGATGTCAAGCAAAAAGCTGAATCATCCAGTAAATTGTTTGATACAGCTGCAGATAAAAGTCTGAAAAAATATTACAAAAAAAAACATTTTCAATACTAAAAAATACAAATCTTTGTAAAACATGGTTGCTAAAATTAGTAATAAAAATTGGAAAAAAATTAAAATAATACAATAAAATGAAGAATCCTTACCTGCAAAACGCTAGAGCTAACAAACTCAGCATCGATTCCATTATGTTGAATATTTCCACTTTATTCATGTTCACAAATTTGTTGTTGTTAGTTGAAGTTATCTGGTGCATGAGTTTTATGCAGCACTCAAATGTGGATATGATTTCTTTCAACGGCAGTGGCTCTATTACGTGGTCTGGCCTGTTAATTAGGAAAAAATGATAATTGTTTTATATTATAATTATTATTTATTATAGATATAATAAACAATAAAGTGAAAGAAAACCTTATTAATATTACAAACATGCTTCCAGCCAAGTTCAACAAATTTATATCTAAGTGTTGTAACTCAAGAAGTTTGCTGACAATGTTGATGCAGCTGATGTAGAGGTTTTGATCATTGTTGAATAATTTCAAACTACTTTCTGATGGATGTCTTGTGGAGAATGATGGGGATGGTGATTGAGATTGGGATTATGAATAAGATGATGATTGAAATGATGATGAAGATGTTCATCAAACCAAGCAAAAAATGTAATCATTGAAATACCATAAACGCCATAGACAAATCAATGAAAATAACTTTTTAAGGATGTTGACAATGAGCTCCAAGCCATAATTCAATGAGTGCATGTGTAAGGCGTCAAGTGAATCATTGATGCATCTAGCAATTGTATCCATACCTGAATGGATTGATCAAAAAACTTTTACAAAAATGTGACAAATATTTGCTTATTTGCTTTATTATTTAAAATAAACTTTTATTTTAATTTTTCATCATAAAATAATTTATAACCATAAAGCTGGTAACACTTGTTAAAAAACATTTCATGCTCTGTCAGCAAGTTTAAACAGCAGAACACTGAACTGAATGAAATAAAAGTAGCCATAGCATACATTAAGAAATAAGTTAGTGAATTAATACATGAATGAATGATGTCGCATTCAGCTGTGATGAATTTAATTTAATGAAATGAAACAGGTATATAAATTAATTAATCAATCAATCAATCAGTCAGTCAATCAATCAATCAATTTATTTATTTATATAATTACCGTCACACCATTCAACCAACCTGACAAGTGTTTCATTGAGAGAATTCATTGTCTCGTACAGAAACTCTGTATTTGAAAGTAACAAATCCGAATTAAGAACATTCTTTCAAAAAAATTGTTCACCATAACATTAAAAACTACAATAATATTTGTAATAAGAAGAATAATAAAAATGATAATAATTATATCGCTTGATAAAAAAAAATTTTATATATATCACTGACCAACAATATCAGCTTTGAACATATGCTGAGCAAACTCCACAAAATAAGAACCACGTAGCATGGACATCAAACACTGTACTACAGCTGCTACTAGCTACATCCAGTTATATGTGTTATTTAACCAAACAATGTCATTATCAATTATTATTTTAATGAATAATGTCAGTTTAATAATTCCTTTTAATTTCTTTTAAAAAGAATTGATTCAGCAAGAATGAGTTGATTCACAAAGTAGAACATGGTTAGGTCAGAATGAAAGAGCATAACAAAATTACTTATGATAACCATTATAATGATAACTCACATTCTTTATCAGCGTGGTTAGAAATAACATCATATAAAATTAATAACACTACTAAATGATAAGACTGACTTTTGGATTCTTCTTAACAATCATCATCTTCTTCATCGTCATCATCACTTTCATTCCTTCGTCGTGCTCCATCACTCTTAGGATGCACTCACTCACTTCATCAGAGTGACATATGCACAGTTTCAGTAAACCTGGTAGCGATGATGATGATGAGAATATTCTTAGGATAAGAAAATTAAGTAAATGTTACCATTGTTGAACTAATCATCATTTCCAACATCTCATCACCAAAAATGTTTACAACTCATTGATACTACTTACACTAAGATATAAAAACATAAATAATAAAAAAGCAACCACATGAAATAAGGAAAAAAAAAACTCACCTACCTAGCATATTAAGTGCAAGTTCATTGTCTGGATCACAAGTATTCAACAGCAGCAACACATCCAGTCCGACTTTTTTCAAAAAAGTGGAATTCAAAAGAGAAGATGACGACGTCGATGATGATGATGATGAGGTGATTAGTTGCACCATGACATAACTGCTACTCATTTGAATGTCGTAGTTTGGAACTGTCAGAGCATTTGAAAGACTGTTCATCAGATCACCTGGGGAATGAATAAGTCTATAACTCAACTTTTAACTATAATAAAACTTATCAAATACGACCACAACCACCATAATTATTTTTATATTATTATAATTATTAATATTATAATTTTTACCATAATTATTTTCAATTCAGATAGTTGAAAATATGACAACAAAAATTATTGTAATTAAATGTTACCATTATTAACAACAGCTTCACTGATGGAGCATGGAAATTTCCTAATGATTTGGGACAAGGCATCATATAGAGGAACACAATCTTTAGTACTTGTGTCACTTAACTGTTGTTATTTTTGATGTTGTGTGTGTGGGATGTGTGTGTGTGTGTGTGATGTGTGTGTGTGTGTGTGTGTGTGTGTGTGTGTGTGTGTGTGTGTGTGTGTGTCGTCAATGTTATTAGTATTGCAGTTAATAACTCAAATTAACAAATTATTAACGAAGTAGAAATAGATTTATTAGGTGGAACAATGAAAAATCAACAAGATTAAGTAGTAGTCAGTCATTCAGTCAGTGATAAAAAAAACATTCAAAATTATACAGTAACATAAACATCCAGTCAACTTGTTTAGATAAAAATATAGTGCATACTTTTTCAGATATGCAATGCGCAGTCAAACTGAAATTATTTGGTCCTTGAAGAGACAGAACCAATAATAAACCTGGAAATATTTGAAAAATTCCAAATATTTAGATTATTTCATATGTGAGTTGTTGCAATTATTGTTATCAGCATTATCTCTAGCATCATTATTACGTAAAAACTTATCATCATCTTCAACATTTTTACATACACATTTGCAAACAAAAAACAACACAGAAACAGGACCATCCTTATATTTTTCCATTAATTTTCATTCCTTCGTTTATTTTCTACTTTGCACATTCATTCATTTGTTCATTCTTTTGTTCATGCATCATTTACTAATTCATTGTAAACACACACACAAACACACACACAAACACAAACACACACACAAACACAAACACTCACACACAAACACACTTATACATACTAACATTCAGTTAACTTCATCCCAGCTGGGCTCTCCATGTAGCACAATAAGTCTGCACAATGATGGAAAGCCAAGAAAAAAACAAAAGTTAAAAAATAACATCAAATAAGGTAGCAATGATTAAAGACTCTATTAATAAGACAAGTATATACACATATATGTACATAGATAGATGGATGGATGGATGGATGGATGGATGGATGGATGGATGGATGGATGGATGGATGGATGGATGGATGGATGGATGGATGGATGGATGGATGGATGGATGGATGGATGGATGGATGGATGGATAGATAGATAGATAGATAGATAGATAGATAGATAGATAGATAGATAGATAGATAATTTACAGACACACACATACATACACAGGTTTTGTATGTAAATGCGAAAAACAATATATATATAAACATAATCAAAAAAATGTATACATTTCTAAACAGTTACATAAATATATAAAATATATATGTGTGTGCACATTTGTCTACATAGACATATTCACGTGCACACAAACAATGATATGCAGATGGATGGAAACATAGTTAACTAACTCTTAAAGAAATCAAGATGGCAATAAATTATACTTATGATAATAAACAAATGTTAAATGGTTAAACATAAATATATCACTTGAAAATCTAAGCACAATTATGTTTATCAACAAAGAAATATATTAACCAAATGTAATTAAGAAGAAATATATATCTACCTATACATAGAAGATATGTATATATGTACACACACACTCGCACACCCACACACACACACACACACACACACACACACACACACACACACACACACACACACATGCCTATATAATTTTTATGTGGATTAGAAACCATTGAAATCAAAAAATTAAAAAAAATTATGTACACAAAAACATGCTTTAATTTAGTGCACTATAGAAACAAAACTTACTTACTCATAGAGTAGAGTATGTTACATACATAAATGAGGTATGATGTCTTAATGAAGGTAGTATTAAGGATGATAAAAAAATAATCTACTACCACAGACAACTGATAATGACTGCATCACAGTAAGGTGTGCCACTTAGCAAGAAAATGAACTCTAAACACATGAAAACTGTATGTACATGGATGAGGAATGTATATTATAGAAAGAAAGCATACAGCATATTAAAAACTAAAAATAGTGAAGTGGGAGATTAAACGTTGTAAGAAGTATGAAAAAATGACTTACTAATTGAAATAAAGTTAACAACAAGAGCATGCTGTAACTTACTTGCACTGCTAAACAGATGCTTAAAAACAGGTTTATTAGCAGTGGTGTATCTGTGTTAAAGCAATCAGGTGTACACACACACTTACGCACGCACGCACACACACATACACAACACACATAAACAAACAAACACAGAAATATATAAAGAGCAAAGGTGCATAGAACTGATATTACATTAGTGATAAAAAAACTTTAAAATTAGCAATAGTGGGTATCATGAAAGTAATCCAATGACAGAAAAAAAACAATATCAGCTATAAAAACAACTGCCACAACAATGAAAACAAAGGTGATGGGTCATTAATTATAATCAAGCACCTATGTAGTAACAAACAAAATTGTACAGTAGCCAGTGAAATAACAAACAAACGATGAGGCAAACAAACAAACAAATAGACAGACACACACACAGACAGACAAACAAAACAAACATACAAACCAATGGAGAGATGAATGAGAAGTCTGCCCACATGACTCTCCTGACACAACAATTCCTTCAAAAAATCTTGGTACTGCTGCAGTAGCCTTACTAGCTCACTAATCACCAATCTCTTTTTCACCTAATAAAGAATGAATTATCAAAAAAATTGTGATTTAATTGATTTAAAAGAGTAATGCACATAAACAAAACAAAATAGTTTAGTTAATATTTGATCAAATTTGCTTACATATCTAATCACAAATTTTCAAATTCATCTTTGAATATGAGTCTTAGAATGTATTATACAATATACAAATAGGCAGGAACAGAAATTAAACATAAGATTACATCAAACAATAATAAACAAAATTGAAAATAAATCAGTTAGATAATATAATTCAATTATTATGCATGTAAATATCCTAAAATAAAAACAACTAACAAAGAAAAAAACATAAAGATAAGAAAAAAAATGGAAAAAATAAAGAGAGAACAGAGGAAGGGAAAGAATAAATAATGAGCATCAAAGAAGAAAAAAGATTACTGTTGAGAAATGAATTAGATAAGGTGGCTCTCAAAAGATGAATTGTAACAAAAAATCCTACCTATGTAAAGTATACACATCTGAGATTACATAATGATGTATTGACGTGTACACATACACGCACACACACACGCACACACGCGCACACACATACACGCACACACACACAATGATGTTCTATAAATAGTTCATCAAATATTTTGGAAGTTAGACAAACTGATAACAAATTGAAAAAAAGCCATAAAATATGAATGAGTCATACACTGCATGAAAATTTTTTATAGTCATTATACTTTAACAAACAAGAGTGATTTACTTAAATGTCAAGAAGTATTTGAATAATAAATTGCAGGAACATAATATATACAAAATATTAATAGCCAAGTCAGTTATTATGAAAAGTAGGCTTATGCTAGGGATTGAAATGTAGAGGCAACAGACATCACCAGAGATTTATGAATTGTTGTTTTAAAGAAAATAAAATGTTTAGATCAGAAAGCTTGGCTAGTTCTGTCTATGATGTGTGTGTAAGTGTGGGTTTTTTTTATTTATTTCTATAGAATTTCTACATTTTCAGTAACTGTCAAAAAGTTTCAATAGTTGTATGACAGAAAGTTTTTATCAATTACAAAACTATGTTAATAATTTGTAAAAAAAAAAACCTTTTTCGAAAATGCTATCAAACTTTTTAAACTCATTTTCAATAATTATATTGTAAATGATCAAACAAATGATCTTGGTTAAAAAATATACATCAACACACACATGTATAAATGCCTAAACACGTAATAATGTGGCATAACTGTTAATAAAATGTCACTATTCATCTAATCCATTTTTCATCTTACCCATTATATGAATTCACATAATCAGTTTGTAAATAATAAATTAATTTATGAATCAACGATGAATAATTTTTTTCAAGATTTTGTTATCTGGTTCTATTGCTCTATGTTGGTTCCCAGGTGCAACTAATGAATGTACTTTGATAATTTTTTTGTTTACACCTCTATATATCAACTACTGATCTAAATATAACAATTTTTTGGTTTATATCAAAAAAACAAATTTAATTAATGGTATACTAAAATTAGGTCACGGCGTTTTATTTCATTCCATATGTATTGCACACATGACTATGTGACAAAAAGAAATTATCCAACGTACAAGCAATGTTTTTTCATTTAATAAGGTGATAAAAAAACTAAAGATAATAGTGTAAAAGATAATTAATAGACCTTTGAGACAATAATTGTTAATAAAAAGATCTAAAAAGAAGATATAGTAGTCTATAGCCCCAATAATATTGGTTTATTGGGCCAATATAATGTTGAATTATTTACGAATCTCTCTGAAACTCTAAAAGTTTGCCATTAAGATTTTTTTCATATTTGTCTATCTTTTTATATTTACTTTACTTACATTCAATGAGTTTTAATAAAATTTTAATAAAATTTTAATTTATTTATCCATTTATTTACTTTAATAAATCTTTTAATTTGGTATTTGTTTAATTTTAATTTAATAATTTTATTTAATAATTTCATATCGTTTCAAACACCTATTCTATTTTTATTTATTTACCTGTCTGAATCAATTTCATACAGTGCATGCGGTGGATACAATAACTGAAATTTAAAATTGATCATAAAACATTTCTCCCTATAAATAACAATTTATATAAAAGAATCACAAAGAAAAAAACAACTGAACGAACCAAAAACTTAAGAAAGAAACAGTAAAAAAAATGAAAAATAATGGCCGACTTGCGTAGCCCTCGGATCGGACAACAACTCCATCAAACAGGCGAAACAATGGCAGTCGATCGTCCATTTGAAATGATGATTGAAATGATTTTCGCAAAACAAATCCATTATTTAAAAAAACCGAAAAAAAAATTTTCAATGGCGACCCAAGTAGACGAAATTTACCCAAAGAAACAAATAAGCAAACGATTACGTAAAATATTGATAAGATGGTAGATGAGATATGCAAGATTAGCATTCTTCAGAAAAAGGTTTAAAATAAAATTTTTTTAACAATTGTGCTGTCAAGAAGAAATAATAATAACGATAAGAATAATGATAACGATGATGATAAAACTACTTTATGTATGGGAAACACCTGTCAAGCAAATACACATGCTGGAAATTACATGGTTGAAAATATCATTTACACTGGATGGCTTTCAAGAGATGCCTCTATGAATTTGTTTTAAATGAACATAAGACAAAATAATAATGACTAATAATAATTAATACATAATAAATTACTGAAAATTGTAAAAATGCTATGAATATAAAATGTCTGAAGTCTAGAGAGTTACAGTCTTTACATATATCAAATCATTGGCATTATTTATGATAAAACCTCTGCAAGCATTAAGTACTTTAATAAGCACTGATGGATAATGATATAATGCAACTAACGGCTGCTCTGCTGCTGTTTTTCTATCTGTGTGTCTGTTCTTAAAAATTTATATACTGCCTTTAACAAAAAAAAGGAATAAAATAACAAAGAGAAGTGAAGAACAATGCTTCGATATTTTTCACTTCTCAACAGCAGTTCAATCATATTGACGTGTTGAAAAAATTATTTCCAACAATGCCATTGAAAGAGATTTTTGATGGAAAACCCGATTTCTTAAAAAGTAAATGAATTATATTCTTCATAAATAAATAAACAGGGTTGATTTTTAAACATTTGTATTTTATTTTTCTAATAATATTTTAAAAAATGTTTTAGAGGGAAAAATATAAAAGTCACTTTTTCTGCAAGTACGTGATGTTTTAAACACAAAAATGAAATAAAAGAAATCGTCTGAAAAATTATATTAGCCATAAAGTAGCAGCAGAGGATGGAAAAATGAAATGTTTTGATAAGTATTAATGACGTATTTATAAGCTTTCTTAGTAGCAATTAATTACCTTTAAATTCATCAAAGTCATCATCATCTTATGGTTTTTATTGCTACACTGTGAATGAGATTCACTTGTTTAATCAAGATTTATTTGTCTGTCTTTCTGCTGAAAAGATGATTGCGCTGAAAAGATATCTGCTCTTTTTGGTTATTTTTTTCTATAATTTTTCTTGTTTTTTTTTCAATAAAAATTCTAATTAACAAAGCTTGCCTGGTTTCAAATAGTGGCCTCTTTGGTTTATGTTTCTAAATTTTCCATCATCGTCGTCATCGTCGTCGTCATCACAATATTTTTCATCATAATTATCATCGTCATCGTCGTCATCGTCATTATCGCCCCAATCAGCATCATTACCACCATTACAACTTTACTTTTTTCATCTTTTTAGAGCATCACATCTCAAATCATCCGTCAAAATGACAACCTTCTATCGAGTTAAGCATCAATAATAATCATCTAATAAGTATTACAACCATAAACCATACATCCATTCATTTTGCAATTCATAATTCTTTCATTTTTTATTTCTTTTTTATTCATTTTTATTTTGTCTATCCATCCATTCATCGGTTCATTCGAATTTATCTCCATTTATTTATCTATTTTCGTTCATTTGCACAATTTTTTAAATATCTGTTTATTTTTTACGTAGATAACCATTCATTTATTCATGCATGCATTCATTCATTCAATCCTTCATTCATTCATTAAATGATACCCTTATTAACTCATTCACTCATTCACCCATTCATGTTATCAATTGACAAAAGTACGATGATGTTTTAATGCTTGGATCATGGGTAGAGGATAATTTAGCACTATAACAAACATCTTTATTATCATCACCATCATCATCATCGTCGTCATAATCGTCGTCGTTCTCGTCATCATCATTGTCATCATCGTCATCATCATCGTCATCGTAGTGGTCATCATCAACAATATCATCATTATCTATCCATTTATCATCATTAACAAAACCTTTAACAATAATGAACTTATTACTGAGATTCGATTATTATTATTATTATTAATATTATTTATTATTATTAATTATTATTATTAATATATTTTTTTATTCTATTCTTGTTGGCTGATGTTTTAATTAGCCTTTGGTAAACGTTGTTTATTAATTTATGGCGATATTTTTTCATTTTTATATTGATAATTATTTCTCTAATTAGCATCCAAGCAGTCAGCTTATGTAGCATGCGGTAGCATTATAAATAAAATGTATATATACGCTGACAACACAAGCACCACACACGCGCGCACGCACACACACGCACGCACGCACACGCACGCACACACACACACGCACATAAAAATACACACGATATGGTGTGAGAGTGTGTGTGTGAGTGTGTGTGAGTGTGTATAAGTGTTAGCGGATTTTAATTAATACTTCTAATTTTTGGCCATTTTTTTCTTTCTAAAACACATTTACAAGTTAGAGAAAAAACTTCGCCTAAATTACAATGGCTAATATATGCATAATAATAATAATAATTATTATTATTATCTTAATAATAATAATTATTATTATTATAATAATTATTAGGCCAGAGGGGGGCAAACTACGGCCCGCGGTCGTCAGCCAGATATTATGACCAAAAAAGGAGCCTAAAATCTGAAAAATTTCTCCCCCAAGTCGAAAAATTTGCTATTTAATATGTGACCCTTCATAATGTAAAATAGTTTTCAATGCGGCCCTCACAGCAAAAAGTTTGCCCACCCCTGGCATAGGCCAATGAAAGAAATTAATATTAACGACGGCAGGGCCAATTTTTATTCTGTTGTTTTAGCTTCTTTGTTTCTTTTTTTAAACATTTTTTATCATCGCCGACAACTTACGTATAGCAGCACTATAAATATTATTATTATTATTATTACTATTATTATTATTATTATTATTAAATGATAATTCTACGAAAACAGTAGTCTGAGTACAAGTCATATAAACGTCGAAAATCCACCTGATTTATTGAGCTATATATAGACGTATAACGATATATATGTGTGTGTATGTGTGTGTGTGTGTGTGTGTGTGTATGTGTGTGTGTCCGTGGGTCTATGTGTGTTTGTGTCTGTCTGTCTGTGTGTGTGTGAGTATATGTTTGTGTGTGTATATCACATAATGTTTTTTTGATTACGTGATTTTAATTATTCGTATAATTAAGAGACAAATTGGAGCAGCTTTCTCCGATCAATCAATCTCTGTGAGTCTGGGTTTGTGTGCATGTGTGTATATGTGTGAGAAAGTTTGTGTGTGCGTGTGTGCGTGCGTGTGTGTGTTACAGCAGAATGATTTTTTAATCACATAATTTTTCATTTAATTATACAATTAAGAGACATGGAGGAGCAAGTTGTCCGACCAATTAATCATCGGCAGTTGTTGTTGACTTCTCGTCATCATCAATGTATCGTCGTTAATGTGGCCACAAAGTTTTTATTGCTTGAACCTTTTCCAAGATGTCTAAATGTTTCCTTTCTTTTTTTTTTCCTTTCCCTCTTCCATCATATTCACTCTTTCATTTTATTCATTTCTTCATCACTCATACAGACACACAACCAACACATACACACGTACACACACGCACACATACACACACATACACACACAAATACACACACTCTCACTCTTTCTGTTTCTCTTTTCATTTTTTCTTTACGTCATTTCATAAACTTTTTCCCAGCTTTTTCGTTATTTTTCCTTGATTATCTTTTTTTATTTTTTCAGTTTTTTTTTGAACAGTTGACAAAGTAGAAAAATCAGCAAATGATAAGGATAAACGTGTAAAAATACGTTGATATTTGTTAATAATAAACGTTTTGTGTTTTTGGTGTGTTGGTGTTTGAGTGTGTGTGAATTTGTGTCTGTGCGTGTGTGCGTGCGCATGTGTGTGCATGTGTGTGTGTGTTTGAAATTTTTGTATATAATTTTTACAGTTTCCATGTCAAAACTCTACAAATTTTTGTATGGAAAGGGCACAAGATGATAATTTCTTTAAATGAAAGGCGAAAACATTTTTATAGAACTAACATTTTTCTCGTATCAGTTACACGCTGTTTCAGTTTATTATTAATATTATTAATTATTGGTTATAATTATCATTATTTTTGGTTATTATTATTGTTATTACTTTTCTTGTTTAAGGCGTCAGATTTTTGTTGTGATAGAATGACAGTAAATAACTAAACAGTAGAGAAACATTGAGAGAGACCACAGTAATTTAATGCTCTGCTTTAAAACATTCATGTCAGTTCGTAATATCGTAACTATGTAAATACGAAAAACAGACGGTATAATAAGGTATTTGTGTGTGTATAACTGTATAAGAGTACCATAATATACCAGGTATCATTTGGATATACATTATATCATGCTATGCTAATGTTTTGTAGATATATATCCACTGTTTGGTTGTTTAGGTTTTGTATTTAGGTGTAATTTTTGCGTACTGTACGTACATTTCTATTTGTTTTCTGGTATTATCATGGTATTTATCTATGGTACTTTTATACAGTTCGGGTAATAATGTTTATCAAAAATTAGAAAGTTATGTTTAAGACAATTTTTTCATAGGTTGTCATTCTTAACATTCAATTTAACCAGTGATTTCTAATCTCATAGCGATAAATAAAATATGTAAAAGTTAAAAAATATACATAGAAATAACGTTGGGATTTATAACAACTTTCTGTATCATGTTTCTTTGACTAGGGTACCTTTGAGATCAACCAAATCAACATCTGAGCAATACTAATTAGTCATTTATCTTTAGTATGTGAAATTTCTTTCCTCTGTAGCTTTCTATCTTTTTACTCTTACAACGCCTAATTAATCTTAAAAAATTTGGTATCTAGTTGTTAACGATACGCTCTCTACAAAATTGTTCGTGAAATTATTTTTGTTTCCTCAAAAGTTGTGGCTTACAGATTAATTAATATTTTCTACACTCCCTTAAACTTTATTTTGTTCCAGATAACTAAAAATTATAATTTAATTGTAAAACGCTTCATTTTTATTACTCATTTTTCGTAAGAAACATACATGCAGGCCGCATATGAATTGGGACATAACTCAATCAAACAATACGTAGTGCTGGAAACTATTTTCATTTATTCATTCCTTTATTCGCTCGTTCATTCGTTCATTGGCTTGTTAATTCAGTAGTTCTCTTTTTTCTCTCTCTCTCCTTCAATCAATCAATCAATCAATCAATCAATCAATCAATCAATCAATCAATCAATCAATCAATCAATCAATCAATCAATCAATCAATCAATCAATCAATCAATCAATCAATCAATCAATCAATCAATCAATCAATCAATCAATCAATCAATCAATCAATCAATCAATCAATCAATCAATCAATCAATCAATCAATCAATCAATCAATCAATCAATCAATCAATCAATCAATCAATCAATCAATCAATCAATCAATCAATCAATCAATCAATCAATCAATCAATCAATCAATCAATCAATCAAT
>NW_008705295.1:491207-509042 GCF_000326865.2 Helobdella robusta | reverse complement strand
AATTTATTTTTTGGCTAAGCTAAATTTATGCTTGCCATATACATATTAACCAGAAGACCATGTGTACAAAAATACAATGTAGAAACGTTACATGTAAGGATAACAAAATAACAAAATTGGTGTCTGATAACGTCTTGTTGTTCATATGAATATAAAACTGAAAACTACACACACCACACACACACACACACACACACACACACACACACACACACACAAACAAACACACACATACGTGTACAAATATGCTTGCAATGTAACTACATATTGATATCGTAAGAAGCATATATTAATTATACATTGTCAGAAATATGTAGTTAAATGCCAAACACACTCGGAATAATTTTTATCCTTTCAATCCATACATCAATTCATTTATCCAACCAATCATCTAACTATTTATCCATCTGTTTATCTATTCATCTATCCATACATCCATCTATCTATCCATCTCTCGTCTGTTGTTGGACGAGTATTGAAGGCATTGTCATAACAGGTTTGGATGATATGATAAAGTTTATAAATAAAAGCGAAGAGGTGCTAATATAAATATTAGTTATTATAAATATACATTTGTGTGCGAGTATGCGTGCGTACATGTGCGTGTGTATGTGAGTTTGTGGGTATTTGAGTGTTTAGAAGTAAAAAGAAAGAGAAAGATGGAGATGTAAAAGGAGCAGAAAAATTGACCATGTTGTAATATCAAACGTACATTAGCAAGCTATAATGTTATAACCACATGTATGATCAAATTGCGCTATATTATTTATTATTTGATTATTGTTATCTTCGCTATATTTGAAATCTTTGGGTAGAGGATTGTTGAAAAAATATTGAATACATGCTAAAAATCTAGACTATATATAAGTCCTGCGTAGTCAGGTCGTCAGCCAGGTGGAAATTGTCAGTAAAGTTTGACGCGAAGTCGTGTAAATGTGATGTATGTAGTTGCTTGGATTAGTTTAGTGTTTCTATTACTGTTGGCATTCGAATAAACGTTCAACCAAGTTTGCGTTTGAAGCAGTTGTGTTCATCCATCGGAAATCTTGAACCTACGGAATAAGGATAACTTGACGATCGTTGGAAGCTACAACACTGGTGCTGGAAATATGGAGATCATTGAAGTTATAACAAAGGTCTTGGTAGTTGCGGGTAATGATGTCATGTTATAAATTGCAAGAAATGACCTAGTTTGTGAATGATATTTTCGTACGCTACTTGTGAAAAAAAACAGATAATAAATAAGATTGATACTTCATGTGCGCAAGGATTGTTCAAAGAGAATAACTAATGTCTTGCTCTGACACGGAAAATTTATCACTTGCATCATTAAATCCACAAAATGATTTATATTTTTCAGTTTCCTTTCATTGTCAGCTCAATGTTTTTATTATTATTTACTATTTATTGTATTTTGTCAATTTTTATCCATTTTTTATTTTTCTTTTTCTCTCCATTCTCTTTTTTCTTTCTTTCTCTCCATTTTTTTTATCTCTTTCTCCTTTTCTATCACTCTGTCTCTTTTTTCTCTCCCCCCACCTCTCTCTCTGTCTACAATTTTCTCCTATTAATACCGCCAAAGTTCTCTAAAAATATTGGAACATCTGTACTGTACCAAGAGTTTAAACGTTTCGGCTTCTGTTTTGCGAACAAATATTTATGTAGCGCTCGTTTCTATGTTGGCGGAGAAGACGAACGAACACAAATAACTAACTTGTATCTGAGATTCACATTCAACGGATCGTATACATTTATGACATTTGGGCTTAACGAAATAAAAAACCAGATACAATTTCTCCCACACACACATACACACACACACATACAAACACACAAACGCAAACTTGTGCCAAAACATTTCAAGACGTGTTGCATAATCAAAATAATAATACCTTGGTGCACTTGAATATTACAAGTCTCAACAACTGATGAATGAATTGATGGATAGTGATGGATGGATGAATGAATAAATGGATAGATGGATGGATGAGTAAAAGATTAAATGGTGTTAACACGAAACTCGAGATGAACATTTTCAACACTTTTGAAATATCATAGTTCTTGCACATTCAAAAACAGTTTTTTAAACAAATTCTTTTACAAAGTAATGAATCGCATTAACTAACTAATCATTTATTGGTAATATTGCATCTGAGCAACATAACAAAACGTTTAACTTCAAACATTGTGGTGCATATTACAAACAAGCTGTTTCATGTGAAGCATGTGTGTGTATGAAATAAATTAATTCTCAGGAAACTTACTTAACGAAAATCATGAAAAAATTGTGGTATTCACATTAAATAAAAGCAAAAAACACCATTTAGAACAAAACTCTGTCTAACCCATCACCAAAATTCCCGCCGATCGAGATCTGTTACATCGGATCAAACAAGACCTGAATCGAATAAAATGTAAAACCATTGAACATACTTTGCCATCAGGTGAACGCGATTCATTCCATTTGTTCTCGTTTTTATTCCAGGAAAACATAAAACAGAACGAAAGAAAGTTATCGGGGATGGAACCAACCGATGAAGATTATTTTCAGAGTCTATACGCGCAGTTTACGATTTTTCCGAGTGTTTATACGTGGCTTATGACATTTATGTATACACGGCCATTATTATTATAAATAGCACAAGTCTAAACATTAACATCGTTTGGTACGTGTTTAACTGTTTATGGTGCTTTTAAAAACTGTTTATGATTGTTTATGGCTTACTTCTGTTTCATGTTTATCATTAAAGAAACAATGTATGTGTCATCAGTTGTATAGTAGGATGTTAATAAAATTAACGAAGTTTGTGCGTGCGTGTGCTTTCGAGGACTATTAAGCTTTTAATTATCTGGCGTTGACAAATATGTTTCTCCCAAGTTTTGCTTCGTGTATTTAATTTTGTGTGTGTGGTATGTGTGGTGTATGTGTGTAGTGTATGCGTGTAGTGTATGTGTGTGTGCGTGTATGTGTGCGTGTGCGCGTGTGTGTGTTGCTTGAGTGTTTTCGTCTCGAGAAACCTTTGAAAATTTCAAATAGTAAAAATTATTTTATAGGCGAATTTCTATTTCCGAAAACTATTTTTGTTGAAAAGGGTTTAACTTTAAACTACTTTTGCTTATTCGCTGTAACCATTCAAAATAACTTCATAAAAAAATTTTTGTAAAATACTTTTAGAAAAAAGACAAAAATATGTTATTTCCGAGAGTTTTTTCAGCAAATGGCAGTCTTAAAGGAAGAAAAGCAACATAATTTTGCAAAATGTTAATTATTTTTCGCCCATAAAAGTTGACGATAATAGAGCAAGCAGAAAGATGAGCATAAAATTGTTAATAAAATAAACACTCATGATGCGCTATTAGCAGAATAAATAAATTTTTTTGGTGGTTATTATTATTATCATCATCATCATTATTATTGTGTTTTTCTGTATATTTTCATCAGTTTTATTGATATTTTAATTATTATGCAAAAATTTATAAATATATTTTTAAGTGTTATCACTCAAACAACTTACGCACTTGTATTAACCATAATTATATGAATAACATTTGCAATGGTAATCATATCATCTATGTTTTATTCCTCCTAGCGAAGTTTTTTTTTCTAAAAAAAAGTTAAAAAAACGTTTTAGCCACAATTAGTTTGGGCAATTATTCTTTATTTTACTGCAAGTTTTTTTGCCAAAAAACTACCTCTAATATTAATTTTACAACTATTACTGCTTTTAAAATTACTACTTTAATTACTACTGCTGCTGGTTCTATTGCTACTACTACTACTACTACTACTACTACTACTACTATTACTACTACTACTACTACTACTACTACTACTACTACTACTACTACTACTACTACTACTACTACTACTACTACTACTACTACTACTACTACTATACTACTACTACTACTGACTGATGCTGCTTCTGCTGCTGCTGCTACTAGTACCGCAACACATTTATTATTATCATAATCATCATCATCACGATTTTTGTTTTTCCATTCAAATTAATTTATTACGCGCTAGATCATTTTCTGTTTTTCTTTGCCTGTTTATTTTTACTTGGAATAGTAACGAAGGAATTGCTAGATAAGGCAGGAGGCTGGCTTTAAATATTATTATTAATGTTTATTATTATTATTAATGTTTATTATTATTATTAATGTTTGTTATTATTATTAATGTTTATTATTATTACATTTATTATTTTTATTATTATCATCCATTTCATTATTTTTCTATACTATTGTTATTATTATTCTTTCTCATTTCTTTTGAAAGCATCCTTATTTAAGGCAAGCGTAGCGATACAAATTGTAGCAACTTTAATTATGGTTACACACGCACACATACATGTGTATAAAAACAATCATATAAACGCACACAAGTATAATATAAACAATCATACAGGCTTACACGTACACATAGACCAAACAATACCTACACACACAAACAGACACATATATGGAAGCAGAAGTTATTAGAATTATTCACTGGCTCAACAAATCTAACATTACCAACAGCAACAACATCATGCAAAAACATCAACAACTGTATAAGCAATAACAACAACATCAACAACACATCAACAACAGCTATAACAGTATTATTGGTTCCAGTAGCAATAACAACACGTGTAGCGCATTTGTAGCATCTGTTGTTTAGTTTTCTTCCTTTTATTACAAACCCCCATTCAAAAACTTTTCCAACTTGCATGAATTCAGAGCATTTGGCATTTCTTGTTATTGTTATTAATATCTGATTATCTGCATTTTAGACCTTTTGCTTTGAAGAAAAAAATACGAAATTTCCAAAAATTGGTGATGTTTTTGAGGTTTTTTGTGGTGTTTTTTTATTGAGGCGTTGCAATATTTTTTGCATCGGAGTTTCAAATGGCGTATTAAAAAATTATCACGATACAAATTTTTGAATGTATCAGATACAAATTATTTTTAATGACTAGTGTGGAATGATGTTTTTATTTGTTTGTCAAAATGCTTTTTTTTGTTTGTTTTGTTGTTTGATGTTTTGAATGTTGGAAGTTGTTGAAGTTTTTTTTGTCTGTTTTTTTTTCATTTGTATTGATTTGTAATGCCACAAATTTTTTAGATACAGTTTTTTTTGTTGATGTTATTATTATTATTATTATTATTGTGTGTGTGTGTGTAGTGTGTGTGGTGTGTGTATGTATGTGTGTGTGTTGTGTGTGTGTGTATACAATTTTTTTTAAATGTAAAAGGGTAAGTAAAATTAACATTTCAATGACAAAGCAGGAAAGAATTTTTACACTTCAATAGCAAAAGGTCAGAGGTTATTCTTCTAAATGATAAATTTTTTTGAAAAACCTCACCCAGAAAAAACAAACAACTAAAAGAGTTGAAAAAAATGTGAAAAATGAAATACAATCTTCTTGAGAATGTTTGAAATAATTGGCATTTAAAGGTTTAATATTTATGAACATTTTTTGAATTGTTTCTAGTGTTGAATAAGTATGAGTCAAGGGAAGCACACACTCACCACACGCACACCACACGCACGCACACATACACTCACAGGAAATGAAAGCTTTAAAAGCGTGTTAAAGCGACGAAAACAACAACAACAACTTTGCGAACTGAGTTTCTTCAGATCATACTAACTGATAACAAAAACCCCTCGAATAACATTTAATAACAACAAAATTTGTACTCAGAAAACAACATAAACATTACTGGTTTGTATGTTATCTCCGCTAATTTATCTCCAAAAACATCAACAACAACAAATTTTTTCAAACTTTAACAACAGGCAAAACTTTATTTAAAATCATCCAACAACCACAACAACAACAAATAACAACTTTGAGTGAACTTTTTAGTGAATTCTTTAAAGTTTGTAAAGAATTTAAAAAATAGTTAAAAAATTTGGATCAACGACTATTAAACATAGTATATATTGCTCGTGCATACCATTTTGTATAACATGTATATACAAACATTCATACATACACACATGCATACATCTATAAATGTACAATATACATACATATACCCACACGTACACACATACATACACACACACAAACATAAAATAGTAAAAATACCAACAATCACTGCAGACCATATATGGTATGTATGTGTGCATACAATTCATATAGGCATCCTACTAAACCAAACTACACGTGGTTAACACACATCACAACAATATACAACAATAAATATTAAAATATACGCACATACATACACACACACATACACACACACATACATACACACATAAATACATACATACAAACATACAAACATACATACATACATACATACATACATACACACATAAATACATACATACAAACATACAAACATACATACATACATACATACATACATACATACATACATACATACAAACATACATACATACATACATACATACACACATAAATACATACATACAAACATACAAACATACATACATACATACATACATACATACATACATACATACATACATACATACATACATACATACATACATACATACATACATACATACATACATACATACATACATACATACATACATACATACATACATACATACATACATACATACATACATACATACATACATACATACATACATACATACATACATACATACATACATACATACATATTGTATAGCGCGTATATAAAGCGTTGATGAGCAATGAGATAAATAGCTCAAGACACACACGGTAAGGTGTTGTTGGCTCTGTTGTTGGTGGTGTTAGTGCTTGTGTTGTTGGAGGCGTTGGTTGTTGTAATGTTGTTGTTGTTGTTGCTGCTGCTGCGGCTTTTGTTGTTGTTATTGTTATCGTTATCAAGTGTGAATGTGTTGATTTTATTTTTTGGGTTTTATAAACAGATTAATGTTGTTAAATTATCTTTATCATTTCGATTATATTAATTAATTCGCTTAAATTTGTTCATTAACGTTAATTACTTAAAAATAAAATAAATTAATAAATTATATTCTCATATTTTTTATTCACCAAACTTAACTGCAGTGATTTGAGCACCAACAACAAACAACAGCACCACAAAAAACTTAATTATTCATCGCTACTCTATACTCTAATTGGAATTTCCCAAATTTATAAATAACATTTGGGGAAAACCAGCCAGACAACAAAAACATTAAAGTTAACAACAACAACAACAACAACATTAATGTTAACCACATCAACAATAATATCAAGGTTTTAATCTCAGCAACAACAATAACAACAAAAACATCAACTGCTTAGCTATCCAGTCTAAAATAAACAAAACCTTTGATATGTACAACATACGAAAATTAAATAAAAGTATGGCAAAAATATGATTTAAAAATGATATAACTCTACCATGGATACAAATATGATATCACCTGAATTAGATACAAAAACTGTTGTAGCTAATGTCACCGCGATCAACACAGCAACAACCGCTGACGATTCGGACAATGCTTTAACGCTTCATGACGATGCGTTAAGTATAAATATGGTTATTGAAGTGAACGCATTGAATCAAGATTCTAAAGAGGTGTCTTTGTCATCATCGTCATCGTCGTCTTCATCGTCATCATCTTCCTTTTCGTCACCATCACCGATATCATCATCAGCATTTCTGTTATCATCGTCGTCGTCATTATCTCCTATAACATCAGTTTTGTCACCAGTATCATCGTCAGTATCTTCAGTATCATCATCATTTTCTTCAGTATCATCGTCAATAGCTTCAGTATCATTGTCAATATATCCAGTATCGTTGTCATTATCTTCAGTATCATCGACATTATCTTCAGTATCATTGTCATTATCTTCAGTACCATCGTCAATATTCTCAGTATCATTGCCATTATCTTCAATATCATCCTCAGTATCTTTAGTATCATCGTCATTATCACAAGTACCATCATTGTCTATGTCGTCGTCATCACCTTCAACATCGACACCAACAGTTTTATCACCATCATCTCCACTGCTATCATCATCATCTTTATCATCTTCATCGTCATCGTCATTATCTTTGCCATCATCAGTGTCGTTGATGTCGTTATCATCAACCTCATCATCATCGTCATCATCGTCATCATCATACTCACTGTCAAAAACGCCTTTAATTTTTTCGTCATATTCATCGTCTTCGTCACCATCATTACCGCTTCAATCATCATCATCATCATCATTATCATCAATCACTTTTCTATCAACGCCATCATCATCATCAAAAATTTCGTCATCACCACCACCACCATCCCTTTCATCAATATCATCACCATCATCATCGGTGATGACATCATCATCATTATTATTGACATCGACCTCATCGTCGTCATCATCCTCACAATTTCAATCATCATTTTCATCATCATCACCACAATTTCAATCATCATTTTCATCATCATCGTCGTCATCATTATTAACATCACCATCATCATCATCATTATCGGGAGCGACATCTTGCGAGGTGAAAAAGAAACTCCAGCAGCGTCTCATGGGACTTTTAGCCAGGAAAAACCAGGAATCTATTTTAAGTAGCATGACGTCATATTCAAGCGAAGGTGCGTTCTAGTTATTTAGCACTTATCAAGTAAAATTTTTCTACACAACATTCCAAATATATTATATTCCTACCTATTATCGTTTATTTGTTTAATATCTTTGCTTTTTCTGTTTAATAATAATGTTTATGTTACATGTTTGATATTTGGTTTTGGTTTGTCGTTCATTTTTTCTGTGATTTCTTTGCTACGTGATTATATTTTTGTTTTTTGTTTTTTTTTGTTATTTATAACCACGATGACGTTTAGAATTCTGGAAATATTTCGCATAGTAATTCATGTTGGAGATTGGCGAAAGATGGTTTACTTGCTGTTTAGATCTTCGTGATAGTGATATTACTGATTTCAAACGTTAAACTTTATCCTGAAAATGATATCAGAATTAAATTTTATCCAGAAAAATGATACCAAACATTAAATTATATACTAAAAAATGAAATAATGACGAAGACGGCAATAATGAATGAGTTGTGATGATTCACTAAGACAACGTTAATGATTATGACGGTGATGATGAAAATATAAAAAAAAATGACTGCGATTAAAAAAAAACAAGTCTATAAAAGCGATCCTCTCTCTCTCTTTCTTTATTTCTTTATCTCTTTCTCTCTTTCTTGCTATCTCTTTCTATTTTTTTTATTATTTCTTTTTTCTCTCTCACTTTTAAAATGCTAAAAAATATTTAACGAGTATATTCAATTGATTTTTTTTTTAATTTCTCGTCTCCTCGCTCTCTCTCTCTCTCTCTCTCTCTCTCTTTCTTCTTACTCTCTTTTCCTCCCTTTCTCTCTTTCTTTCTCTCTCCCTTTCTCTTTCTCTATATAGATATGCACATGTTTACTTCATTGATATGAGCCAAAAGGTCTGTGTATTTAAGTTGCACGCGTGTGGTATGTACTGTGGCTTGCGTGTTGCTTTTGTGCATATATTAATTTCATCGCTATTTTGAAATATGAAGGCTAGGCTTTTGATATATATCCATATCTTTCTATCATTCTTTCTATTCTTTTTTCTCTTCTTTCTTTTTTTTATTTCTTCCGTCTTTCATTCCTTCATTTTTATTTGCATGCAAAGTCTCACGCCTTCTCATATTTCGACAAATAGTTTTAGCAGATAGTGATTGGATGGAAAGGTGCTATCAAAGATCATAAAAAGAGATTGAAAATGAATTTGTTACAGCTTTGGTAAACAGTTATCAATCAGCCAATCAATCTGTCAACCTTTCAAGCAATCAATCAACCCATCAACCACACAACTAAACAACTAATCAGACGACTACACGAGCTGACATTTGACTGATGGGGTGTAATGTGCTGGAAAAATTTAAAGCTCGTCTCTCTGTCTATGAAGCGTGTTTCTGATTGTGTATGTATGTGCGTGTGTGTATGTGTGCGTGCGTGTGCGTGTGTGTGTGTGTGCGTGTGTGTGTGTGTGCGTGCATGCGGTGTATGTGTGTGTTTATGCTCATTAGTGCTTGCATTTCTATCAAAGAAAAGATAACAAAACTGAAATCTGTATTTAAAAAAATCGTATCTATTTTCATCGTCGCCATCGTCATCAACATCACCTCATTTACTTTGCCTCGCTTTAAAATATAACACATGTGTAGGTTAACTTGAATGTAGGAAAAATAGAAGAAGGGGAAAGAGAAAAATCTGAAAAGAAAGATAGAGGAGATAGACAGAAAGTAGACAGAGGAGGAAAAAAGTATAAAAAAGAAGTTTTTTTTAAAAAATGAATAATAAAAGTAAAAACAACTGAAAATAAATAAAAATAAACATAAATAAAAATAAATAACGGTGTGCAGACAGGTGTTTACATTTGAAAAAGTACGAAAAAAAAAATGGAAGGCACTCACAACAATTGTGGCCGTACAGGCAAACATACAAAAATACAAAATTTTACAATTTTACATACGTCATAAAGACGTACAACATACTAAAATATACATGCATACAAAGATGCAAACATATACATTACGTATGGAACATCTCTGAGACGCTCTCCAATACAATGACATACGCATAAACTTACAAAAAAAAAAACACAAAAAAAACAATCATTCAGATATACGGATATACAAAGTTTATAGAATAAACTTTTTAAAACGTGAAAAACATTCAAATACAAAAGTAATAACACACAAACATACAAACTTACAACCGCACACAAAACACAGGGCAGATGATACTTACTTAAATCATCACACAGATTTTTCAAATTCATCCAAACACTCTGGCTCACATAAACAAAAATTATAGATCTTGCCAACACATACCCAGCTTAACACCTCAAACACACACACTCATATACAAGCATACACATACAAATACATTTATACAAACATATTTATAGTAGTAGTACGAGGTACGAGGTGGTGTAGTGGTTAAGAGTTCTTGCTCTTGCAGTTCATTGACTGGCTTCGAAAGCAAAGTTCACACGAACAGACAACAAACATGAAAATACATGCACACTAACATACATATACACACATGCACGCACACATATGCATACACATCCATATCTGTTATAATCTCTTAATACAGTTTCTTTTATCAAAAATTAATTCTTGTCCCATGGTAATTGGGCTAGATAACGCTTAATTACATTATTATCAATTATAATATTATTTCGAATAAGAATAATTTAATAATTATTTTTATTATTTTTATTATTACAGATATTATAAAGCGTAAAATGAACAAAAGTACAGACAAATAAAAACACAGACACACAGACAGACAGAAAGACAGACAGACAGATATTTAGGAAAAAAAAAATTATTTATCGTCTTCACAAAGACTGGAATGTTTTCATTGTTGTTGCTTGTTGTTATTATTATTATTGTTTAATATTATTGATGTTATTGTTGTTGTTATTAATATTATTGTTATTGTTGTTTTCTTGTTGTTATTACCAATTTCAACGCTTAATAACTAATAAACTTAGCGATCTAACAAAAAGATTTACATTAGTATATTTTTCTTATTTATATTTTCTTCTTTTTATTATTATTATTATTATTTTTATTATAGTTATTATTATTATTACTATTATTTACTTTTTTCTTTACCCCAAAAAAACACTGATAAAACCGCCTCGATGCTATAAAGACATCTAAGCATATAAAAAAAACCCATAAAACATAACGATATATGAATACAAAAATATACAGACGCACGTACACACACACACACACACACATACATGCACATATTTTTATTATTATTATTAGTTTTTTACTATTATTATTGGTTCATATTGACAAGAAATAATCAATTGAATCGTTAAGAAAAATTTTTTCTACCTAAAAATTTTTTTAGTCTTTAATGTTAAACAACCAATTGTTTCATCAGCACCATCATCATCATTATCATCATCATCATTGCCGTCACAACCCTCATCATCATCGTCATCATCATCTTCTTCATCATCGTCATCATAATCATAACTATCGTCATTATCATCATCATCTTCGTCGTCGTTTTCATCATCTTATCATAAAAAAAAACTTGTGTTATCTCCAAGTATTAAGTACCACGTAAGCACATTCATACACACACGCATATATATACATGAACATACGCAGATAAAAACACCCACAAACATACATACACAGATACAAATATGTACAAACAAAAATACACAAACATTCTGTTCTAAAAGTGAACAACAAAGAAATTTCTCTGCTTAAATAAACAGTATTTTGTAGCTTTCATATTTTTATATCTATGTACATTCTTGTGTACATAGATACACACACAAACAAACCCATACAATAAGAATAATAACAAAATTGTGTGTGTGTGTATGTATGTTTATAAACAAAATTAGTTTTTTTTAATAACAGAAACAACTTTAAGAGAAAGAGAGTAGAAAATGTTTAAAGCGTTTGAACCAACCTACCTACCTGCGTTATCCTCTTTATCATCCTCATTACTATCATCATTTCTTTATCATCATTGTGACTACGAAAAAAATGATAATGATGAAGATGACGACGATGACGACGATGATGAAGATAAATTATTTAAAGTTAGTTACAGCATAGCATTGTCTGTTTCGCATAATTCAATATTGCTCCTGTCTGATGTTTCTGTGTTTTGTGTTGCACATCTACCTTTATCTCTTTCTCTCTCTCTCTCTCTCTCTCTATCTATCTCTCTTTCTCTATCTCTCTCTCTTATATATACTCTCTCTATTTCTCTCTCTCTTATATATATATATGTATATATATATACACACACACACACACACACACACATATATATATATATATATATATATATATATATATATATATATATATATATATATGTTTATATGTGTGCGTGTGTTTCAGTGTGCGTGTGTTTGTTTACCCACGTGCGCATTCATCTTGAAGCCGTTATTTGTTTAAGGAAGGCTGGAATTTAATTATTGAACATGCATAGATGTGTCTAATAATAGAGGGTGACGGATGGATGGATGGAAGGATGGATGGATGGATGGATGGATGGATGGATGGATGGATGGATGGATGGATGGATGGATGGATGGATGGATGGATGGATTGATGGATGGATGGATTGGATGGATGGATGGATGGATGGATGGAAGGATGGATAGATAAATGGATGGATGAATAGATAAATGGATGGATGGATGGATGGATGGATGGATGGATAGATAAATGGATGGATGAATAGATAAATGGATGGATGGATGAATGGAAAGATGAATGAATGAATGAAAGAATGAATGCATCAACAACCAAATAAATGAACGATTAACATAACACAGTAAATAAACAATCAAACGAATGAACAAACGAATGAATTAATGAATGAACGAACGAACGAATGAATGAATGGGTGAATGAATGGATAGACGGATGGCTGGGATGCTCCGAATGGCGGAAGCGAAACTTTAATACTTAGGTAAGTATTTAGCATGCCATTCACCTTCGCTTGTGTAAACAATATCGCATAGCATCCTACAGTTTGTATATTATCATAATCATCTCTATCGTCATCGTTATCAACACTGCTACTATTATCATCATCTTTTTCTCCTCCTTCTTCTTCTTTTTCTTCTTCTTCTTTATCACTACAATTGCAATTAAAGATGTTTATGTATGAATGGATGAATAAATGAAAAAATAACACACACACACACACACACAGAGAGAGAGAGAGAGAGAGAGAGAGAGAGAGAGAGAGAGAGAGAGAGAGAGAGAGAGAGAGAGAGTAACGATCGCTAACACCTACAACTTCGTGAAAAAGATTAAAAATGATGAATAATAAACCTATGTAATGTACAAACATGCATGTGATTATGATGCACTCAGTCTGATGTATGTACGTACATGTGTACATTGTATACTCAGTAATACAAGTGTACATTGTATACTTATTAATTAGTTATTAAAGTTATTAATAAATAAAGATAGATAACCATTCAATTTATAGTTTTATTTTATTATTGCAGGCAATTTTCATTTGCACTTGCAATCTCGAGCTGATAACGAAATGCAAGCTAACACGCACACACGCGCACAAACACACACATACACACGCACACATACACACACAAATAAACAAACACTTATACACACGCATATATTTTACAAAGAGACACATATATACACGCGCATACAAACATACACACACATGTATACGAACAAACATTTACCCATACTTATACAAACGTACATAAGATATACAAACATTATTAATACATACAGTCATACACATACAAATAGCAAACACATACACGCACATACACACATACAAAAACATACAAATTCATTCTTAAAATAAACAATAACTACTTACCGTATTAATTGCATTTCGTTTTCCATATTTTTCCAAATAACTGCAACTAAAAAATGTGTATACGTAAACTTAACGGTGTGTATGTGTGTTTGTTTGTTTGTGTGTGTGTAGGTCTTTTGTGCGTGTGAATGTAACACTGGATGTGTTGTAAGTACAAATGCTTGTTTGAATGATTCTATGTATGCATGTGTGTATGTATGTGTGTGTGTCTGTGTGTGTAAGTGTGTGTGGTGTGTATGTGTGTGTGTGTGAATGTGTGTGTGCGTGCGTGTGTGTGTAAGTGTTTTCAGGTATATATTTGTCTGTATCTGTATGAGAAAAAACTTTAAAACTTTCTTACTTTCGTAGTATAAAAATGGGTTTGAACGTCATCATCATCATCACTATTTATTCATCTTTTCCATCATCATCATCATCACCATCATCATCAACAACATTACCATCGCGTCATCACCATTTACAATTTGTTTACATAGATATCGGATTTCGTATATTTCAAAATAAACAACAACTTAACATAGACAATAAATTAGCGAAGTTTAGATTTTATCGCCCAGCTGTTGTTACTGTGTCGTTCGTTCTATGTCGGAAAATCGTCGTCATCGTCGCCGTTACTTCATCTATCACTATATTTTTTAGGGTTTTTCTTTTTCTTCTTCTTCTTTTTTTTCGTCTTCTTTTTCTTCTGCTTCTTTTTCTTCTTCTTCTTCTTCTTCTTCTTCTTCTTCTTATTCTTATTCTTATTCTTATTATTATTATTTGCACTTGTCAAATGATAATGAGTAATAGGGTTTTATCGTATACTTGATTATTTTTTTATTAGTATTTTATCTGGATTTTTATTTGTATATATATATTGAATATTGTATTATTCTGTATGTTTTATGATATTTGATTGAATAAAAGAAGTGTTCCCATAAATACAAAAATATTAATGAACACTTTCGAAATTTCGCCTCTAGGCTTTTTTAAGTATTTCAATTTGACATTAATTGACTTAACATGGTCTGACCAATTTAACAATACACTCTGCAAGATTGTCATCGTATGCCATTTATTGTGACAGAAATACTAATTGAATGCATCATTTAGAACTAATCCTTTCTTGTTGTACGCTATCTTCTTTAGGATGTCGAGCATCGTAGAATATTTTAATTTTAAAACAATTTTACTTTTATTAAATTTTAATTCATTAACAATTCTTTTTAACGTGTGATTTATGATGAAAATAAAATGATGTTCCCATTATTATTGCTAATTATTTGTCAACAAATTAGTTATTAAAACTTTTGTGATTACAATTATTATTATTATCATCATCATCATCGTTAGTATGGTAGCAATGATGATGACGACAACAATGAAGATGACGATGGTTATTAATAATATTATTATGTTATTATTATTATTTGTAATATTGTTACGATGATGATGATGATGGTGATGATGATTATGAAGATGAAGATGGTGGCGATGATGATGACGACGATGATGATAAATTTTTTATTGCTAACACAGATTCTAGTTTACCTGACGAAAACTTGTCGGCGTATAATAACAACAGCAACAGCAAAAAAAACAACAACAATAATAATAACAACAACAACAATAATAATAATAATAACATTAATAATAATAACAATAACAATAATAGTAATAGTAATAATGTTCTGGTAACTTCAAACGCAAACAAAAGTATTAACGCTAGTTCCATTAGGGGAAAAATAATAAACAACGACAACAACAACAACAATAACAATAAAAACAACAATAACATCAACAACAACATCAGCATAATCAACGAGAATAGTAATAATGTAAACAATAACCACGACAATAAACACACATTGCTTGCAAAAACATCTTATACAAATAATATGAATGTCAACAACAACGACAACAACAACAACGACAATGACGTCATTAACAGCAACAACTTTATCAACAACAAAATTTTATCCGATCAATCAACGCTAGAGCAGCAGTTAGAATTGTATAAACAACTCCAACAACAACTCATAACGTTAAACCCAACAGCCAAACTAAACAAATGCAACAACAACAACAACTCATACAACAACATTAATTTATTAACTAAATCGCCACCATCACCGTCGCCGCTTTTTACAACATCAATAACATCAACAAGCCAAACAACAACAACAACCCCATTAACAACAACACAAATAGCAACGGATGTTTTCAATGTAGTCCTAATGGACACGTTAGAAAAGTTAGAGAGTGAATTAAAATCCAAGCACAAACTTCCAAACAACAACATCAACAACATTCACATTGACAACACAACAAAATTGCATGACATAAACCTATCTACCAGCAACAACACTTCTGACAACAGCAATGCGAACAGTAACGGGTATAAAAATCTTGATATGAATAATTTCAGAGTTGAAAACATCCAAGTTGAAGCTGAGCCACCAGCGATCGTTTGCGCTGATTCAACAACAACTACAACTTTAACTTCAACAACTATGACAACAACATCAACATCACTATCTACACTGCCTACAGCAACAACAACAACAACACCCTCTATTCAACAAACACCAACAAATAACATCTTAAGTAATTCAGCGTGGGAAACAAAGCTTCAAGGAAATTTGTACGAAGCAACAAGCAACAATAACAACAACATCATCGGCAACATTGTTGATGTTCCTATCTGCAACAAAACTACAAAAAAGCGAAAAAATTCGCTTTCTTTGGAGTCGTGCGTTTCTTTTAATAAGAAGCCAAAAGACGAAAATTCCACCACCACCAACAACAAGACAGCTAATGTTAATAATTTCAACAGCAATTATGCAACTAACAACAACAACATTTCAACCGTTACGACATCAAATGCTATCAACTACGCAAACAATACGAACACTATCTCACCGATCAACAACGACCCGCTGACTGAAAAGTCTGACAACAACAGCAGCCAAACAACGACAATAGTGAATGTACAACCGACAAACAATCACAGTATTAACATCAACAACAACATCAACAATTCTAAAATCAACAACAACAACATCCTCAACAACAACAATCATCGACAAAGCAGCATCAACCACAATCCTAAATCGGCCGCAACTTGTCTCGAGAACATGAAAGTGTTTGAGTTGAAAGTTGAATGTAGGAAACGGAATTTGAGTGTTTCTGGTAACAAACAAATTTTACTGGCAAGGTTGTTGCCCTACTCTGAAATTATCATGCAACAACAACAGCTGCTGCAACAACTGACGCAACAACAACAACTCCTGAATAACACTAACAACAATATTGTTAACGCCACCAACAATAACGTCACCAACAACAACATCAACTGCAGCAATAACATTTCAGATGATTTACATCATCACAGCAATAACAAAATAACATCAAGTTCTACCGCTGCTTTCGTTTGTAGTTCATCAAATTTTGTCGCAAGTGCCACTCAAA
>NW_008705295.1:462559-491157 GCF_000326865.2 Helobdella robusta | reverse complement strand
ACACAATCATCGCTATCACATTCATCAACATCGTTGTCATCATCATCATCATCATCATTGCCACCACTGATACCATTATCATCATCATTATCTTCAGTAATATTAACAACAACAACAACAACAACAGCAGCAGCGTGCAGATCGGTGGCAAACATTTTGTTGAGTAGTTACAAGACATTGAGACAACGACTCTTTCTACAACCAACAACACCAACTGCAACAACACCCTACAAACAAACAACAACTGTCTTCAAGTTGCCTAAAATAGAAAGTGAAACTAATGTTAGTGTATTGCCGCACAAAATTCCATCCTTTTCATCAGCTGATATTTTAAAAATTAGCGGGAAACTCGGCGAAAATTTGGAAGGATCTAGATTGCAGATTTTGCAGTCTGGCCTGATTGGCGTTGCTACCAACAACGTGATAAACAATTTGAAGTTTTTAAACACTGTTGGTGTAAATAGCACTAGCATCAACAACAATGAAAACATCAACAACATCAACCACAACCACAACAACAACAACAACATTACATCGACTATAAAACAGTTGTTGTGGTTGAAACAACAACAGGAATTGTTGAAGGTACATATCGAGTTGTGCTACATGCAACAGCGCTTGTCACTAGCCAGACAACACGTGTTCAACAACAACAACAACATCAATAATACTATAAACAACAATAACAACAACAACGTTAATATTACTAACCACATCAATAACAATACCAAAATCGTGAATGGTAACATTAATTTCAGCAACCACAAAATTAGTTTACTGACCGGTGAGGTTAACAACACTAACAAGAAAGATATAAGAAGTTTGAGCAACACCATGCAACATAACATCAACATTATTAACAACAACAGCCCAAATATCCTCAACAACATCAACAACAATAACATTAATACCAATAATATCACTAACAACAACAACAGCAGCAGCAACAACAACAACAACAATATTTTTGATGAGATTGCGACAAACTTAACAAACAATTTTGATCTAGAGAACTACAGATTTTTCAACAACAACCTCGACGACAACAGTTACGATAGCAACATGGACAACTTCTACAACCGATTGGACAACTATTCTATTATAAACAACAACATCAACAGCAACAACATTAACAACAATAACACCAATAACATCAACAATGATACTGAGAACAGTAGTAGCAAGAACAACAGTGACGACCAATTCATGTATACAGATTTCTTCTTCAATGAACTCTCTCCAACCGAGAATGAATTTTTCAACGCTCAAAACAACAGCAATTGCTTTGAAAATAATGACATCAGCATCAACAACAACATCAACATCAACAACGACGATGATGACGACAGCATGGATATGAAATTTTTATTTGACAACAACGGAAGCATAGACAGTAGTATCACCGTAGACAATAAAATGACCATTGAAAATGATTATGCCGCAGACGAAAATTTTATAATCGACAATGATTTCACGAAAATGGAGACTGAAGATAATGCTGATGACATTTCAATGCTAACCAACATCTCATTCTCTACAATTCTAAACAATAGCAACTTCAACAACATTAATAGCGGCAACAGCATCAGTTTCAGCAACATTAGTGGCAGCAACAACAACGTCATCAACATCAACAACATCGGCAACAACAATAACAACAACATCTCATCCACAACACACTATCAACCAATCAAACTTGAACCACAATACCCCTTAATGCTCCCTTACCAAAATTCTCAAGATTTTTTTCAACAAACTCATTCACTGTCATCATTATCATCATCACCCTTACTGCCATCATCGTCATCATTAATGTCATCATCATTACCGTCATCATCCATGACGTCATCGTCATCATTGATGTCATCAAATTTCATCAACAAATCACACCAGCCACCACCCCTTTATAGCGAAGTGGTACTTAATGCCAAGAGAATTGTAAGTAGGGGTGATGAATGAATGAATGAACGAACAAACGAACGAACGAACGAACGAATATATAAATGATTGAATGAATTAATAGACAAACAAATAAACGAACGAACGAACGAACGAACGAACGAACGAACGAACGAATGAATGAATTGCCAAACAAACAACGATAATAAAAATAAAAATATATAATAATAATAATTTCAAAACAAACAAACAATCAAACGATCAGACGAATGGTAGATAGAAGAAAAATGTTATTAATACGTTTCATTTTATCATCAGCCTCATAGACGTGATTTATAATTAGAACACAAGTCGCTGAGTGGATGTTTTGTCTGTGGTTCATTTCTTCTCTACTGATACCTATATCTATAAATAATTATTGTTATTATAATTGTTATTCTTATTCTTCTTATTATCTTTGTTGCTTTGTGTTTTTTTTATTGTTTCTACTATTACTGCTGCTGCTACTATTTTTACCGCAGCCATCTCTACTGCTGCAGATGCTGCTCGAGTTGCTACCACATTTCTACACGTTCTTAATTTTATATAGTTGAAATTATTGTTAAGAATATTCGGGCTACTCTGACTAATAAAAACAAAGGTATCAATTGTGAATAATAATAATAATAATAATAATAACAATAGTAATAATTATAATAATAATAATATTAGTAATAACAATAGCAATAATAAATTTTCCTGAAACTAGATTCAATCACTGCCAGCGATAAATCAATTCGAAACGAAACCTCTTCACGGCACGATGACGTCATCGCCAACGTCATCATCATCATCAACGACGACAACAACATCAGTTGCATCTCTTTATAGCACTAACGCAGCACGTAACGCCGATGACATTAACCCTCTCATCATTAGCAACAACCCAAACAACAACAACAACATCATTAACAACAACAACCACCACCACAACAACATCATTAACAACAACAACAACAACAATTTTTTTTACGATACAACTAACAATGACATTAACAACTGCAATATATATTTCAACAATAGCAGCAACAACGGCAACGTGAATATCAGTGATAACATCAACTTTGATAGCATTCTAAAAGACGAAAACCTTATTAATGTCACGGCCAATAGCAGTATTTTTAATTGGATTGCCAACAACAATAACAACATCAATGACATCATCATGAACAACAACGTCATCAATAGCGGTAGTAACAGCAGTAACAGCAGTTACAGCAATGATGACGTCAACATCAGCAACAACAACAACAACAACATTAACTTCAACAACTTCAACAACAACGACAATAGTAATAACAATAATAACATCAATAACAATAGTAACAATCAGTTTCTTAACAGCGAAATTAATTTTAACTTTTTTACGTCCCACTTTCTTGAGTCTGCATCGTGAATGGATTTTTTAACTTTTCAATCATTTTATTTGAAAATTTATAATGAAAATTTTTAATAGTTGATGATAATTTAATTTATTTTAATGATTTTAGTCATTTTAATTTGTTCGATTAATTTACATATTTATAATAATTTATATATATATTATGTAATATATATATATATATATTTATATAGTATAAATATATATATATATATATATATAAACTTCGGTTTTAAGTTTTAATGATTTATTTATTCATTGTAATATATCAAAAGTGTTTATTACGCATATTTAGCTTTTCCACATACAACAAACATAACATACATTACACAGGCGTACTACACACACACACGCACACACTCACACACACACAAACACACACACACACACACATGTATATTTCACAAATATTTTACACATTGTGCAATTGATATATAGATATACAAAATTATTATATGTGCGTGTTGTTTTATTTAAACTTTTCTATGTATTCATGTGCGTGTGTGTGTGTTTGTGTGGATATGTATATCTATATATATATATATATATATATATATATGTGTGTGTGTGTGTATGTGTGTGTGTGTGTGTGTGTCTGTGTGTGTGTGTGTTTGTGTGGGTGTGAGATTTTTTGTGTGCGGATGTTCAAACTCTCAACATTGTAATTATTCGTACTTGATTTCATTTATCTTCAGATCATCAAAAATGTACAAACATATATTTTTACGTATTTATTATAAAAAGATCTCATATTTGTTTTGTGCCTTTGTGAAGATGGATGGATGGCAGGATGGATAGATTGGGATTTTCAATCAAGTTGTTTGTTTGTTTATTCTTTCGTTCGTTCGTTCATTCGTTTGTTTGTTTGTTTGTTTGTTTGTTTGTTTGTTTGTTTGTTTGGTGATTTCATAAAGTGCACTTGAAAAGAAAATCACGCCTTACGTAATGATGATGTTATTGAAAAAAATGCGAGAAAAACTATTTTTAGTTTTTTTTTGAAAATTGTGAAACAAAAAACAGACAAAGAAATAATATCACGGGCAGCAAACAACTGTAAATTGAATAATAACAAGAAGAAGATGAAAAAGAAGAAAAATAAAAAAGATAATAAACTCAACTATAATAATAGCAATAATGAAAGCACGTATCTTTGTGTACCTGAGATTTATTCTAATTGGGTTGTTGATCCCGACTCGAATCCAATGAAAGACGACGACATTTTCAATTTTTTACTTTTTTCATCAATTATTGTAGCAACATTCATAGATAAATTAACAACAACACCACCAACAACAACAACAACAGCAACAACAATAATAATAATAATAATAGTATGGTAAGCCCATAGATGGCATTAATGATGGATAATGAGCACTGAAAAAACTTCCAATTATTATCTGACACAAGAAGAAATCCACAAAAACACAGAAATAAAACCGCGATGAGAGAAAATAATTACGTAAAAAAACTTATTTATATAGCAAAAAACTGCACGTCAAACGAGTTAAAAACAAGCGTTGAACATGTTTTGATATCCGATATTCGTTCATACTCGGTTGATGATCTCGACTCGTATCTAGATAGTCGACGGTTTTTCCTAAAAAAGATTTTTACTTTTTTATCGATTTTAACGGTGATCTTCATCCTACTACTCATCATCAGCATCCTTAGTGCCATCATGATCACCATCATCGTCGTCGTCACCATCATCATCGTCGTCATCATCAAATTTTCATCATGGTCATTAAATTGTCATAGAACGTTTGAAGGTGAAACTTTCAAAGATGTGAGCTCTCAGAACGAAGCATAACAATTTATTTATAAATTTCTTGTTATTTGAAGTGACTCATGTTAAATTATTGCATTATATTATATTAAGTATTTTTGCATTTATACAGTCTAGGCTGAAAGTGTTGGTTTAATGCTTAAAATACCTCGCACAACATGTGTGTGTGTGATGTGTTCATCCCATGTATTACATACACTGTAAGTTTGTTAATAGGCCTAAGCAATATCATAGAGATTTGTGTTGTAACGCGTATAGTTTGTATTTGAATTATATAAATACGCATGTGTGTGCGTGTGTGTTTGTGCACTTACGTGTGCGTATGTGTGTGTGTGTTATCTTATCAATCAAATCTATATCAAAACAAAAAAATCTTTTGTTATCATATCGGCGAAACGACGTTATCGCGTTATTAAAAAAGTTTGATTAATTTATCATAAAAGATCATTAGATGATCCTTAGATTGGAGGCAACGCAGACGACATGGCTAGGAAAATTTTCTTCCTCCAAAATCACATTTCTACTAAATATAACGTAACGTGAATTTTTTCATTTCGTTAAACATAAACACAATAATCATTACGTACTACACATCATATTATTAATATTACTTAGTTAATTCTAAGTTAATAAGAATAATTTTTTTATCTCTTTTTTTAAAAGTTTGGCGCGCTTACGAGAATGAGTTCCACATGAATCTAGTAAAAAGTACCAACTTTATTCATCTAATCAACACCACATTCCAAAAAATAGCGAACTGCCAGTGCTTGTTTGGTCATACAAAATGAAAATCATTCGGTCGATCCAAAATGTTATACATCAAGGACGTCAGGATTCTCATTAGTTCATTAGCAAATTATTCATTTTTATGAGTCGTACGTAAAGATGCTAACTAACTACCAGCTTAATTCACTATATCAGCTCCACATTTTCAAAAATAATTAAATTAATTAATTGTTCATAATGATAACAATTCGTGTCTAAATAGTGAAAGGATTAAAAACTGACTGTGTTGATGATGATTAACAAAAGACTAGTTATACAATTATGATAATCACGTGATAAGATGATGGTGGTGAAAATGATAACAATGTTTGTGGAAACTTTCATGGTGATAACCTGCCAGTCCACCACATCCATAATATTAATTACAGTATTTATGATGATGATCATGGTGATAAATTAATAACTAACAAATAAAAATTTTATTCCTAATCATAATAATAACAAAAATAAATAAATCTCATAATTAAAACAATAATAATAATAATACGTAAATAAGAGCAGTGTTAAACGTAAAAGGAGACTTCACGGAACTAAATAAAGACTCACTTGTGAGGGCTTTTGAAGTACTTTCTGTATTAGCCAGTACACTGGTGGCTAAAACTTTCGGTGTAAAAATTGTTATGAATAATTTTTCTCTAATAAATGATGTTTTAGCAGTTGTTATTGGCTTTGTAAACATTTTAATTTTAGTTTTTGCTTACTTTGAAATGAATTGTTGATTCGATATGGTGTTGTATGCTCCGCGTAAACTTTAAGCCAACAAAAAACCCGAACTCGAACTAATTAAACTAAACAGGATAAAATAACTAATTGATGATTACCGTCTATTTAGTAACAGTAGTAGTAGTAGTAGTAGTAGCAGTAGTAGTAGCAGCAGTAGTAGTAGCAGCAGCAATAGTAGCAGCAGCAGCAGCAGCAGCATTAGTAGTAGTAGTAGTAATAAGAGTAGTTAAGAAGAGAAGTAGTAGCAGTAGTAGTATTAGTAGTAGTAGTAGGTAGTAGTAGTAGTAGTGGTAGTAGTAGTAGTAATAAGAGTAGTAGTA
This sequence comes from Helobdella robusta, assembly GCF_000326865.2. NCBI lineage: Eukaryota > Metazoa > Annelida > Clitellata > Rhynchobdellida > Glossiphoniidae > Helobdella > Helobdella robusta. The sequence goes on along the minus strand of NW_008705295.1, from coordinate 484,223 downwards.
GTAGCAGTGGTAGTATTAGTAGTAGTAGGTAGTAGTAGTAGTAGTAGTAGTAGTAGTAGTAGTAGTAGTAGTAGTAGTAGTAGTGGTAGTAGTAGTAGAATATTAGTACTAGCAGCAGCAACAGCAGTAGCAGTAGTAGTAACGGTATTTGTTTGTTTGTTACTTCTTATGTTTTCTTCCAGAGTTTGTCATCTTAGCCGCTTGATTCAAAGTTGCATGGATTGTAATTAGGATTGGTCGATGCCTTTGTTCTTTAAGGATGCAACGCTAAAGACTGATCAATAGATTGTGAAAAATTAAACGTGTTAGACAATTAAAAATATATATTTAGACACTTAATTACTGTTCATCAAACATGTATAAACTTAAACACTACACACACAAACACACACACATTCACACACACACACATACACACACACACACACACACACATATATATATATATATATATATATATATATAGTTATAAACTTTATTTCGGTGTCATTCATTCAAAGATGAAAATCGTCTGAATGATTTTCGAATTTAGCCGATCCGATCTACTTGTGCGTGTCTGTAATAAATTGACTGTGGCAAGTTAGAAATATTTGGGAGATAGTTCAATCTCCCTGTTTAAAATATTGAAATACTTTTGTGCAATATTCATATCGTAGATAGGATTGTAGTTGAAATTTTAGTTGAAGTTAGTTTTTAAATTTAAATAAAAATGTACCTGTCTGAGCTTTTGTTAGTTGCGGTCCTCGTATCGGGCTACGCTGGCAATCTGCTCGCGACATCTTCAAGAGAATCAGATCTCTCGGAAGGACTTGATGTTAGTGATCGAGGTGAGGAAAACTTTCGTGAAGATCGAGAAGTGTTGGAGTCAAATTTACCCAAGTCAGAAGAGCCGGAGTTTAAGAGAGAGCTTCTTGATGCGTTGGAGCTATTTTTTCTCTCTTTTTTTTAATTAAAAGTTCAAATTAATTCAATGTAATGTTTACTGCCATTGTTTTTTATTGTTTCATTTGCAAGCAATACGCAGTTTTATGCAAATAAGCGTGAGCCAATGCGTCGAACATTGCGTATAATAGACGCTAAGTGTTCGAACCCACTTATTGCAAAAGTGAGCCAGGTGCCTCTAACTATTACACCGTCTTGACACCAAACTAATAATATAACAATATGTTTTTGATAAATGGTTTCAGCTTGACAGAAAGTAGTTTATCGAGACAGAAGAACTTTGTTCCTGACAGAACAAAATATAAGGTGATTATTTTCAGTTTTTGCTTTCGTTTGCTTTCAGTTATTTTTGTGTTTATTTAAACGTGTTTTTTAGTGTTGTTTGAAATTTTCATTTGGCAGAAATGTTAAATCACAAATTGTTAAAATGACAAAAATTATGATGAAGATGGTGATGAGACGAAAATGATGAGATGTTGATGATGATGAAGAAGATGATGATGACAACGACGACATTAAGGATAATGATAAAAAAAAAATATTGCAAAATTTTATTCTACGCAGAATCCACCGCCATTCTTTCCACACGGCTTAAAAAAAAGGTAAATTAATTTGAAATCATTTTTTAAACTTATTTAAGAAAAAATTGAATAAAGCCTTTTTAATTAATGCAATTACATTACAGGCACCATCATAAATGGATTTGGATGACTAAGAAAGATACTATGGTAAACATAATACCTCTACGTGTGTACGCGCGCGTGTGTGTATGTGTGTGGGGTTTGTGTGTAATAAGAGCGACGATGACTATGATGAGGATGGTGATGAAATTAATTTTAAAAAATTTTTGTCCCACAGGATTCAGAGCCAAACTTGCCGACCGACAACAAAAAAAGGTAAAAAAAAACTATTTTTAATTATTAATAATTTTTTTTAAATTTATTCAATGATAAGAATTAGGAATCTTAAATCATTTTTAACTAATGGAACCACATTACAAGGCACCATCATAAATGGATTTGGATGACCAAGAAAGATACTATGGTAAACATAACGTCTCTGTGTGCATTTGTGTGCGTGTGTTTGTGTGTGTGTGACGACAACGATGACAATGATAAAGAGAATGATGATCAAATTATTTTAAAAAAATGTATATCCCACAGGATTCAGAGCCAAACATACCAACCGACAACCAAAAAAGGTAAAAAAAACTATTTTTATATATTAATAATTAAAAAAAATTCATTTAATGATAAGAATAAAGAATTCTATATCATTTTTAACTAATGGAACCATATTACAAGGCACCATCATAAATGGATTTGGATGACTAAGAAAGATACTATGGTAAACATAACGCCTCTGTGTGCATTTGTGTGTGTGCGCATGTGTGTTTGTTTGTGTGTGTGTGTTTGCGTGTGTGTGTGTGTGACGACAACGATGACAATGATGAAGAGAATGATGATCAAATTATTTAAAAAAATTTATATCCCACAGGATTCAGAGCCAAACATACCAACCGACAACCAAAAAAGGTAAAAAAAACTATTTTTAATTATTAATAATTTTTTTAAAATTTATTCAATGATTAGTATTCGGAATCTTAAATCATTTTTAACTAATGCAAACACATTAACAGGCACCATCACAAATGGATTTGGATGACTAAGAAAGATACTATGGTAAACAAAATGCCTCTATGTGCATTTGTGTGTGTGCGTATGTGTGTTTGTTTGTGTGTGTGTGTTTGTGTGTGTGTGTGACGACGACAATGACAATGACAAAAAGGGTGATGATCAAATTAATTAAAAAGATTTATATCACGCAGGATTCAGAGCCAAACTTGCCGACCGCGAACAAAAAAAGGTAAAAAAACAATTTTTGATTCAATATATTTTTTTTAAATTTCAATTTAAAATTAAAACAAAATTTTCAAATTAGAAAAAAACTTTTGAGATGTTGTCAATCATTTTTAATTAATGCAACCACTTTAAAAGGCACCATCATAAATGGATTTGGATGACAAAGAAAGATACTTTGGTAAACATAATAATGCATTTACGTAAAACTGCGTGTGTGTGTGTGTGTGTGTGTGTGTGTGTGTGTGTGTGTGTGTGTGTGTGTGTGTGAATAAATATATGTGTGTGTGCAAATGTGTTTATGTGTATTTGGTTCTTTTTATTCTATTTCAATTTTTTTCTTTTTTTTCAGGAAAATAACGTTGGTGATAGGTAAGTCATATGTAAATATATTTGTGTGTGTGTGTGTGTGTGTGTGTGAGAGTGAGTGTGTGTAATTATCTAATACAAGGGTGGGCAAACTATGGCCTGTGGGCCGAATGCGGTCCATGAAACCATTTTATGCGGCCCGCAAGGCCTTGTTCGACAAATAAAAAGTCTTCAGCCAGACTTTACGAACAAAATACTTTAAAAAATAAAAGTTTCTCCCCCGATCAACGATCAACGGGTCGAAAAAATTTGCTTTTGAAAAACATATGCGGCCCTTCAAAGGTAAAATAGTTTTCAATGCGGCCCTCACAGCAAAAAGTTTGCCCACCCCGGATCTTAAAATATAATATAATATTGTTATTTCAAATTTTTAATTTCATTATTCTAGTGAGATAACTAAAAGAGATAATGCTGTCTACCCTACGGTATTATAATTATTAATATTTCTATTATTCTTAATTATATTTTAATATTTTTTCATATTAATAGTATATGTCATTTATTGTTTCAATAAAAAACTTTTTATTCTCGTTGTATTAAAACCTTTTATTTTAGTATAAACTTTTCAAAAAAAATTTTTACGTAATTCAGAAATAATTTGGCTTCCAAATATTGTATAAGTTTAGAACGCCAGTAAACCTACGATAAAAATGATTTTAATGAGAAACATCGCTCTCATATAAACGATTGCTCTGAGATTAATAAACAAGAATCAACCAGTTAAACAACTTAATTAATACGTTAAATAACGTAGACAAATTAAAGACAAAATTTTAACATTTACGGTGTTAAAATCTTAGTTGACTTAATAGAAAAGTTGAAATGAAAACATATTGGCAGGAATTTTTACAAAGATTTGGTTACTTGCCCGAGCCAGAGCCTGGCGTTGCGTATGATTCAGAAACTAAAACCAACGCAATAAAGTTTGACATTTTTATAATTATTACCATTACATTTTTTTATCAAAAAAATCAACATTTACGCAAAAGTTACTGTCGCATTTCATATGCACGCCCCAACCACACAACATACACACACTCTTTTTCTCTTTCTCACCCATATACTAAAAATTCTCTCATGCACACACATTCAAACACACATACAAAGACACACATCCACATTTATTCACACTTACACTGAAAATCATCCGATCATAACCAATTAATTACACGCACAATGAAAACCATTCCGCAAGTTCAACAACACTAACTTTTGCAGAGAATTCCAGAACATGTATCACTTGGAAGAGACTGGAAAACTGAACGACGAAACGATTCACGCCATGACGATTCCAAGATGTGGAATTCCCGACATCATTAGTGACGAAGAAAGTGATGATGAGAAACGGGGAATAGCTAAAAGATTTGATGCCTCTGGTTGGTAGGGTGGGTAGAGTTGGGAGTGGCTAAGGTTTGGTTTTACATACGATTAAAAGATGTTTAATGATTTGCGAAAGAATTATTAATTTATAACAGTATAACCGAATTTTGTACGATTGTTAAAGTGCATTATATCAGTCAGTCATTTTAAATTTGTCAATTTCTGTCAATGGATCAGCGCCAAGTTATTTAAAAAACCGATCATTATGTTGAAAAGCTTACAAATGGAAGAAAAACCAACTGAAGTGGAAACTGCAGAACTTTTGGTATGCTGACAGAATGCCAGAAAGCATCCAGAGACGAGCGATAACAGATGCCTTTGCTCTCTGGAGTCAGGCAGTCCCACTCGATTTCCAGGAAACAACAGGGAAGGCTGATTTGAACCTCAAATTTGTCAACGGAAATCATGGAGATGGTCCAGGAAATGCATTTGATGGACCAAGTCAGATTATTTTTTCATTTATAGAGGTCGTTAGTATCTATTAATAATTTTATTTCATTCAGTTAAATAGAAATTTGCAAATAAACAAACTACGTAAATAAATAAACTTAGAACCAAACTGCAATTATCGTCAACATCACAGATGGAGTACTTGCGCACGCCTTCTTTCCAGAAAATGGAGAACTTCATTATGACGCCAGAGAAGATTGGACAGACGGGGTAAACAAGGGCATCAATTTGAAAATTGTTACTGCCCATGAGTTGGGGCATGCTATTGGTTGGTTCCAACTGGGGTTTTTATTTTTATATCTTTTTCTAACTTTGTTACTATTTCTCTCTTTATTCATTTTAAGAAACAAGTTCAAGCATTAAGTAACAAATGGTAATTTTAATGAATTCAATGAACTAAATTAACGATTTGAAAATAAAAAAATTGAATTCTTCTACAGGACTGGGTCATTCAAATGTTCAAGGCGCATTGATGGCTCCGTATTATGCAGGCTATGAGAAAAATTTTAAGCTGAGAGATGACGATATACGTGGAGCGCAGACGTTATATGGTTGGCCATTTTTATTTATTTGTTTATTATCTATTTATTCATTCATTCATCTACCAGTCAATCATAAATTAATTAATCGATCAAGGTACGAGGAACAACCGGAAGTCGTTCAAAGTAAATAAAGGTGTTTGGTGGGTCCCTGGGCCCAGGTTTGGACGGTCAAATGATTATGAAGAAGATGAAGAATGACGAAAATGAAAAAGATGGGGATTGTGATAAAGATGGTGAAAAGGACAAAGCTGAATAAAGTTTGGAAATGTGAAATGTGTGGTTTTCACCATGAGGAAAAACATTGAACTACGAATAAAATGAAATTATTAAATGTAATTTGGTTTAATTAACTTTAATTTCCAGAAAAAAACAGATTTTATTAAAATTTATCGAATTTATGTTGTTTATTCAACAAGCCTATATTCAACCATTTACATGCTTGTAGTGCAGCTTTTAATGTATATATATATATATATATATATATATATATATATATATATATATATATATATATATATATATATATACTGTGATTTTTATCAATAATATATATATACTGTGATTTTCATCAATAATATATATATATATATATATATATATATATATATATATATATATATATATTATAGGAAATTCTTTATTATCGTAGTATACCATGTAAAAGGTAAGCTTTAATAGTTTTATGATCTTTGAAAATGTATATTTTATTCAATCGCTAGGATTTATAATTTTTATTTATAGTATGAGCTTTTATTTTTTTATTATAATATATTATTAAATTCTTTTAGCGGTTTCATACATTCTAATTAACGTTAATATAATTTTGAAATTTATATTTTATAAAAATGTTATATTAATTTATCGTAAAAAAAACACTGCAATCTATCATTTTGCATACATATATATGTAATAAAATTTGAACGCCTGATAATTCATGATATTCATTGTTATAATTCTAAATATTTGAGTTTCCATTGTACGCATAGTATTATCTGTTATAAATGGCTGATTTCCCATATAAGTATGTTCTTTATATATATACTAATACTTTATATCCTACTCCTTTCAAAGTAGCGTTTAAAATAAAATAAAAATATTAATATTTGAATTTTTCAATCGTATCAAATTACCAGCTTAGCTTATTATATAAGTGCCACATTCTAAAAATATCGAACTATTGTAATACACAGTGGAAATTATTCGGCTGATTCAAGGTACTATATGTAAAAAACTTCGAGATTTCCATACCAAATTGTACATTTTCGTGTTTAGGAGATTGGGTATTACATTATATAAATCTAGTATCAAACCACCAGCTTAATTCACTATATCAACACATTCTAAGTATAATTGAATGCGTGTTCAATAATAAATAATGATAACTTTTCGGTCAATTGAAGATATTATATATCAAAAACTTCGAGATTTCTATCACCAAATTTTACGTTTTTATGATTAGGTCATTAAGGGCTACATGAAACTAGTAACAAAATACCAGCATCAACATATCAACAAATTAACATATCAGCGCCACATTTAAAAAAAGTCGAACTATACTAATACATAATGATAACTAATCGGTCGATCCAAGATAATATATATCAAATACGGAAAATAAAAAGATGGCTTCTGTTGTTAAAATGACGACGACGAAAGTGAAGTGATGAGAATAAGACTGATGATGCCGATGACCTCATTGTGTTATGGTGAAATATGATGAAAATGAAGTCAATGTTGATAATAACATCACGATGATGATGATGACGATGACGACGATGATGATGGTCTGACGATGATGATGATGATGGTGTAACGATGATGATGATGGTGTGACGATGATGATGATGAAGAAGACGATGTTGATGAGGACTACAAAACTAAATAAATAATCACGTGATGAGGATAATAAAAGTGATGGTAAACACATCAACAATATTAATTACAAAATTAATTATCATGGTAATAAATTATCTGTAATTATAACAATAACATTAATAATAATAATAATAATCATAATAAAAGTATGATAATAACAAATATTAATAATAAAAATACGTAATTAAGAGCAGTGTTAATTCTTCAACATCTAAAAGAGACTTTCCGGAACCTAACGGCTCACTTGTGAGGACTTTTGAAGTACCTTCTGTATTAACTAATACATGGCTGGCTAAAACTTTATGACCGTAAAATTGTTATGAATAATTTTACTCTTATGAATAATTTTTAGTTAATATTAATAGCTTTATCGTCGCTTTATTTCTAATTTTTGTTTACTTTGAAGTTCATTCAATGTAGTGTTATGTGGTCCGCATAAACTTTTAGCCAGCGCCAAAACTCAAACTCACACCAATTAAACTGAACAGGATAAAATAATTAATTGATAGTTATCATCGATTTAGCAGTAGCAGTAGTAGCTGCAGCAGTATTGTAGTAGTATTAGTAGTAACAATAGTTGTAGTAGTGGTAGTGGTAGTAAAAAAAGCAACAGTAGTAGTAGTGAAGAAGTAGTAATAATGGTAGATGCAGTAGTATTATTAATAATGGTAATGGAAGTAGAAAATGTAGGAGTGGTAGTAGTGGTAGTACTAGCAGTAGTAGCAGTAACAGTATTTGTTTGACAATTGTTTCTTTGATATTCTTTCAGAGTTTGTCATCTTAATCGGGTAATTAGGATTGAACAATACTTTTGTTCTTCAAGGATGCAACGCTAGAGATCATGAAAAAATTAAACGGGTTTGACAATTAAACCTACACACACAAACACACCCACACGCACAAACACGCTCACTCCACACACATTCACACACACACACATACACACACACTTATATATATATATATATATATATAAGTGTATATATATATATATATATATATATAGTGCATATATGTATCTAATGACAAATCAACTATTTTCACCCATATATATATATATATATATATATATATATATATATATATAGTTATAAACTTTATTTCGGTGTCATTCATTCAAAGATGAAAATCGTCTGAATGATTTTCGAATTTAGCCGATCCGATCTACTTGTGCGTGTCTGTAATAAATTGACTGTGGCAAGTTAGAAATATTTGGGAGATAGTTCAATCTCCCTGTTTAAAATATTGAAATACTTTTGTGCAATATTCATATCGTAGATAGGATTGTAGTTGAAATTTTAGTTGAAGTTAGTTTTTAAATTTAAATAAAAATGTACCTGTCTGAGCTTTTGTTAGTTGCGGTCCTCGTATCGGGTTACGCTAGCAATCTGCTCGCGACATCTTCAAGAGAATCAGATCTCTCGGAAGGACTTGATGTTAGTTATCGGGGTGAGGAAAACTTTCGTGAAGATCGAGAAGTGATGGAGTCAAATTTGCCCGAGTCAGAAGAGCCGGAGTTTAAGAGAGAGCTTCTTGATGCGTTGGAGCTATTTTTTCTCTCTTTTTTTTAATTAAAAGTTCAAATTAATTCAATGTAATGTTTACTGCCATTGTTTTTTATTGTTTCATTTGCAAGCAATACGCAGTTTTATGCAAATAAGCGTGAACCAATGCGTCGAACATTGCGTATAATAGACGCTAAGTGTTCGAACCCATTTACTGCAAAAGTGAGCCAGGTGCCTCTAACTATTACACCGTCTTGACACCAAACTAATAATATAACAATATGTTTTTGACAAATGGTTTCAGCTTGACAGAAAGTAGTTTATCGAGACAGAAGAACTTCATTCCTGACAGAACAAAATATAAGGTGATTTTATTCAGTTTTTGCTTTCAGTTATTCTTGTGTTGTTTAAACATTTTTTATGTTGTTTGGAAATTTTCATTTGGCTGAAATGTTAAATATAGTAAATTGTTAAAATGACAAAGGTGATGATGGAGATGGTGATGAGATGAAGATGATGATAAGCGTGAAGATTACGATATATGATGGAATGATGACGATGATAATGAAAAAATATTGAAAAATTTTATTTCACCCAGGATCCACCGCCATTTTTTCCATCCGACATCAAAAAAAGGTAAATTAATTGAACCTTATTTTTTTTAATTTGATTAAAAAATAAAATTAATTTACTAATTAATATAAAATTTAATTAGTGCAAACACATTAACAGGCACCATCATAAATGGATTTGGATGGCTAAGAAAGATACAATGGTAAAACTTATGTACTTGTGGGCATTTTTCTAGTTTTTCAACATCCCATTTGTAATTTATTTTTGTATTTGTTCGTTCGTTTGTTTATTTGTTCGTGTTTGTGTATGTGTGCGTATACGCATGTAGCGTGTTTAGAAAAGGCCAATAAATCTATGAAAAGAATGATGAAAACGACGATGATGATAGTATGATGATGAAATATATACCCCAGGACCTAGAGCCCAACTTACCAACCAACAACAAAAAAAGGTAAAAACCCATTCGTAATTGAATAAAAAAAAATTAATTCATTAAAAAATTAAAATTAAGAAGAAAGTCTTTGAAGTATTATTAATCATTTTTAATTCATGCAACTACATTACAGGCACCATCATAAATGGATTTGGATGACCAAGAAAGATACTTTGGTAAACATAATGCCTCTAAGTGCATTTGTGTGTGTGTGTGTGTGTGTGTATATATATATGTGTGTGTGTGTGTGTGTGTGTGTGTGTGTGTGTGTGTGTGTGTGTGTGTGTGTGTGTGTGTGTGTGTGTGTGTGTGTGTGTATGACGACGAAGACGACGATGATAAGTGATAAGGTTGAACAATGAATTTAATAAACCAAAATTTGTATCTCACAGATTTCAGAGCCTAACTTACCTACTGACAACAAAAAAAGGTAAAAAGGACTGTTTTTAATATTAATATTATTATACTATTATAATTTTAATATTATTATAAGACTTACAAAGTAAAATAAATTAACCAATTAAAAAAAAATCTTTTGAGGAAGTATTAACCATTTTTAATTATTGCAACCACATTAACAGGCACCATCATAAATGGATTTGGATGACCAAGAAAGATTCTATGGTAAACATAATGACGTGTAATTTTTTGAATTTTTCACTAAAATTTTGTAATAAATATTTCTGTGTGTTTGCGTTTGTTTGTGTGTATGAGTATAGTTGTTGCGACAATTTTTTTATTCTATTTTAACCTATTTGTTTCAGGAAAATAATGCTGGCGATAGGTAAGTCATGCATAAATATATGTGTGTGTCTGTGTCTGTGATTTTTTTGTAGGTCAGTGTATATATAACCTAGTAAGAAAATCTGTTTTAATGTGGTAGCAATATTTAAAAATGGTTATGAATTTCTCAAAAGTTTTTGTTTAATTAAACAACTCATTTTAAGTTGTACGTCTCATAATAACATATTGCATTAAAAACTGTTTTTTGATAACAATGCAAACTACGGTGTTTTTTTGGGTAAATTCACAACACACATTTTAGTCGCTAGAGATGTGCTATTACTCTGCCGAATAAAAATAAATAAAACCGACCGTATCTGCATCGCGTGTCGACTTTTTTCACCCATATCACTTACATTTTTATTTCCTGTGCGTATGCTGTGTATGCTTGTGTGTGTGCGTGTGTGCGTGCGTGCGTGCGTGCGTGTGTGTGTGTGTTGTGTGTGCATTATGTGTGTGTATTTATCTGGTAATTGTTAATACAATATTGTTATTGATATTTGAATTTTTTCATTGAATTATTTTAGTGAGATAGCCAAAAGAGAAAATGCCGTCTACCCTACGGTATCTTAATTATTATTATTTATATTATTAATGTTTTTTATTATTGATATAATTTGTTATTTATTGTTTTAATAAAAAAACGTTTTTATTCTCGTCTTTTTATTTTTTTTAAAACTTTTTTTATTTGAAATAAACTTTGTAAAGAAAATATTTTACTTGGTTTAGAAATAATTTGGCTTCTAAATATTTCATAAGTCTATAACGCTACTAAATCTATGAAAAGAATGATATTGAGGAGAAACATCACTGTCAGTTTTGAGATTAAAAAATTTGAATCAACTAGTTAAACAACTTAAACGCTTCTTTAAATGATGCAGACTAACTAGTTGCAACATTTCTGATGTTAAAATCTTATTTGACTTAATCAAAAATGGCAAAAACTGAATGGAAACACATCGACAGGAATTTTTACAAAGATTTGGTTACTTGCCCGAGCCAGAACCTGGTGTTGCGTATGATTCAGAAACTAAAACCAACGCAATAAAGTTTGATATTTTTATAATTAATACCATTACATTTTTTTTGTCAAGAAAATCAACATTTACAAAAAATTAAAGTCGCATTTTATATGCACGCCCAATCACACTGTACACACACTCCTCTCTTCCTCTCTTCTTCCCTCTCTCTCTCTCCTCTCTTTCTCTCTCTAACTATCTATCACACACACATACACACATAAAACTATCTCATCAATTTTATTTGCACACACATTCATACACGCACACACACACACACACAATGAAATAACCATCTCGCAAGTTCAACAACACTAACTTTTGCAGAGAATTCCAGAACATGTATCATCTGGAAGAGACTGGAAAACTGAACGCCGAAACTATTCACGCCATGACGATTCCGAGATGTGGAATTCCCGACATCATTAGCGACGAAGGAAGTGATGATGAAAAACGGGAAATAGCTAAAAGATATAACACCCCTGGTAGGTTGGGTGGATCGGGTGGGTTAGGGTGGCTAGTGTTGGTAGAGTGGGGTTGGTTAAGATTTGGTTTCATATACAATTGACTGAAATTCAATGATTTGCAGATATAGAAATGATTTATCATTGAATTATCAAATTTTGTACGAATGATAAACAGAATTTTCAATTTTGGTAAAGTTAGTCATTAGTTAAATACCAAATTATTTAGCAGTACGATTGCTAAATTTTTTAGGTTACAAATGGACCAAAAATCAACTGAAATGGAAAATGCAGAACTTTTGGTATGCTGACAGAATGTCAGAGAGTACCCAGAGACAAGCGATCACAGATGCCTTTGCTCTCTGGAGTCAGGTAGTCCCACTCGATTTCCAGGAAACAACAGGGAAGGCTGATTTGAACCTCAAATTTTCCACTAGAAATCATGGAGATGGTGCTGAAAATGCATTTGATGGGCCAAGTCAGATTATTTTTTCATTTTTAGAGGTTGTTGGTAATTTTACTTCATTCAGTTAAACTAGAAATTGGCAATAAACAATCTTCATAAATAAATTAATTAACTCAAAACAAAACTGCAATTGTTATCAACATGACAGATGGCGTACTTGCGCACGCCTACTTTCCAGAAAACGGGGAGCTTCATTATGACGCCGAAGAAGATTGGACGGATGGGGTTAACAAGGGCATCAATTTGAAAATTGTTACTGCCCATGAGTTGGGGCATGCTATTGGTTGGTTCCAATTAGGGTTTTTGTTATTATTATATTTTTTTCTAAAAAAATTGAAATCGTCCACAGGACTGGGTCATTCAAATGTTCAAGGCGCATTGATGGCTCCGTATTATGCAGGCTATGAGGAAAATTTTAAGCTGAGATATGACGATATTTTGGGAGCGCAAACGTTATATGGTTGGTAACTATTTATTCACTAATTTATCGTAATTTAAAAAAAAAGAAGAAAAATGAATAATAATTTATATAAAACATCTTTTGATCAAACCAATAAAATGTTATTTTATCGATAGGTGGAAGAGCCCAAGATAATCCAACATCAACGACGGCTCCATCAACACTGCCCTCAACACAACCAACAAAACCAGCCACCACTCCAGCTCCCAATCCAACGACTTCCATCATTCCCGATCCATCCAATCCGGAGACTTGCAATCTTGTCGTTAAGGCTGTTGCTCAAAGTTCGTACCTGGTTTTTGGATTGTCTTTATAGTTCTTAACTTCTGTTTTGAATAGATATGTAGTTCTGTTGCTGTTTAAAGTTCAATTATGACGTTAATTCAAATTTAATTTTAAAAAACAACATTTTCAGCTCATGACCAGCGCATATATTTTTACGTCGGTGACAAGATGTGGAGAGCCAGTGACTACGGAGTCGATCCGGGCTTTCCAGCTCTTATTTCCACCGCGTACGAGAAACCTCCTTCTGATGTTGATGCTGCTGTCTTCTCGTGGAAAACCTACTACACTTACTTTTTCAAAGGTCTGCGTTGAAATTATATTTGAATATAGATATTAATAATAGACAAAACACGTTTATTTAATTTGCAACATTCTGTAGTTTTATGAGAATATAATTAATACTAAATAACAATCCAGGCTCAGAGGTTTGGGTTTATTACGGATTTCAATTATTGGTGCACAAGAACGAACTCAGTTCCGCATTCCCATCAAGTCCTCAAGCTGCCTTCACATCTACTGATACAGGGCCTATTTATTTGCTGAAGGTTGGCTCTTGATATGACTTAAGCAATGTTTATTTATCTTTAAATCTTACTCTCACCCAAATAATCATCTGTTTCAATTTTCGTTATCGTCATTTGCATCTTTTTCTCCATCATCATCTTCATCACCCCCACTGAACAGGATAATTATTTGTATCAATTCGACGAGTCGACGTTTGATCTTGCGGCTGGAGTGACTCCGAAAGCGATCCAAGAGGTCTTCCCGAACTTGCCCACACCACTAAACAGCATCCTACGTCTCTCTTCAAGTCCTTTCCTTTATGTCTTCTCCGGCAATCAGTATGTCGTTGTTGTTGATTTGCCATTTGCTGGCTGTGCAGTTTGTTGTGCATTTTGCTGTGTTCATGTAGAATTGTAGAGGTGATTGTTGAGTTATTTACGATGTTGTTGTTGTTGTTGTTGTTGTTGTTGCGTTCTTCCATGTGTTGCTATTATTTGTTGTTTGGTGTTGTTATAAATGGCATCAGTGTTGCTGATGGGTTGTTCTCATTTGTAATATACAACCTAATTAATACGTTCTATCATTGCAGGTACTACAAATACGACCCTGCATCTAGAAAGGTACTAGACGGGTATCCGAAGCCCAACAAAATGTGGATGGGCAAGACATGCGGTATTCCACCGTTCACACCAAAGTAAATGGTATCTTCGTGTAAAATACCACAATCACAGAGGAAATTAAAATGCAGTTGTGTATTTGGTATCGAACTATATACACAATGATACAAACAATAATACAAATGAATAACTGTATGAAACAGTTTTTATCAATGATGCCTACATTAATTTTGTGTTTGAAATTAGTTTCAATAAAATGATTTTTAAGAATTTAGTTGGATTAGTTTCATTGTGACATTAGTTTGTTAGTTAAGCTGTAAAGTTGAAAAAATATTTGGACAGCTAAGAATATAAAATAATGTTTAAAACGTTTTGTTCTGTTTTACACACGCACACACACATACACACACGCACACACACAGACACACACATACATGCAAACATATCTATATCATTGTATATATCGCAACCATAATTACAATCATTATCATTATTATCGTCGTCGTCACTCAAATAATCATAACCAGCATTCATAGTTCCAAGGGTGTCATCATTTTCGTATGAAATCGCCATCAACGTAAGGTTTTCTAATTGAAATCATCCACCTACATTCTACTAGTACAACAACTACTTCTACTGCTACTACTATTACTACTACTACTTCTACTACTACTTCTACTACTGCTGCTTCTACTACTACTACTTTTACTACTACTTCTACTACTACTACTACTACTACTACTACTACTACTACTACTACTACTACTACTACTACTACTGCTACTACTACTACTAATATCATCATTATCACAATCAACGACATTTTTATTAGCAAGCAACACCACCACCATTATCATGATGATCATCTCATCATCGTCAACATCATCATATAGAAACATTTTCACCATTACCATCACCATGATCGTCACCATCGTCATCAGATGATGATGTATGCTGGGACTCTAAATTGAAACCAGCCAACCATATGATCTTAGGTATTAATTTCACGCTAACAGAACATTATTATCGCTAAACATCAATGATAATGTTATCATTATCATTATTATTTGTAGTGGTAGAAGTAGCGGCACAGCAGCAGTAGTAGCAGTACCAGAAGCAGTAGTAGTAGCGTTAGTAGTAGTAGTAGTAAAGCCACTGTTTGCCACTGTTGGCACAATAGAATTATAAATATGAACCTTAAGATTAAAAAAATGTTAGAAGGCTCATTGAATGTCATTCATCATCATTATAATCATTATCGTCGTTATCACTATCACAACTTTTATTTTCATCATCATCATTATCATCATCATCATTATCATCATCATCAGTGTTAACATCATCAACGATATGTAACGTAATAATTGCTTATTATAATTATTATTATTTTTATTATTATTAATAGTAGTATCACTATCATCACGTCATTATTGCCATCGTAATGTTCAACCATTCTTCGCTATTGTCATGTTGCACGTCACCGTCCTCTTCATCATCTTTACAATCATCACCATCAACGTCATCATCGTCGTCATCATCGCCATCATAGTCACTTAATAATAAAAGATACTCTGCGAGTGTTCCTTAATAACTTCGCCGTTACTCTGTAACGTGCCGCGATATTGATGATGATGATGATGATGGTGATGATGATGAGATGAGATGATTATGATGGTGGTGGTGGTGGTGGTTATGATGATGATGTTGATTACGGCACTCCAGTTGACGTTTCCAAATGCAAAGAAAAATAAAACTAATGATATCGATTTTCATGGTTATGACGTCTGCAACAAGCGTTTGATTGTAATGCTGATGAACATTGGGACGATGACGACGATGATGATGATGGTCATCATAATGATGATCATTATGATGATGACATTAATGATGATGACGAATATTGTGATGATGAGAATGATGATGATGATGGTAGTGGTGATGTTGATGTCGAATGTTAAACCAGCACAATATCGTTCTGGCATAAGCCACAATAATAAACTAAAGCAAAGACAAAACAGAAACAAAAAAATTATTAAAAAAAACTCCAACGACCAAAAACACTATTTAACTATTAAAACGGTCACAACTAGAAAGTAACCCAAAAAAACTTATAAACGATAACATAGCAGCCCTGATGAAATAAGTACAAATAATGATAAGGAGAATAATAAGAATACTAACATAAATTCTAATAAGAATAATAATAAAAAGAATAATAAAAAGAATAATAATATGAATAATAGTCAGATGCGTCCTGAGAAATGAGCGCATACTAGAAATTGCATCTGCGTCGGAGCGTGAAAAGCCCGCCAAACTCTCACGAATTACGTCACTGGCGGTTTTATGACGTCATCGTAAAACGGGAGAGGGATGGGCGCGTAACGTAACGTAACTTAACGTAACGTAACGTAATGCAGGGAGACGGTGCGTTCTTTTGAAGCGCTATAGTATGATTGGAGGCGCCTATGCGTTCTAATGTAATGATTTTTGGATAAGGGCTGTAATGAGAATAAAAATTATTGTTTTGACGATATTAATGATGAAAGTTATTTCTCTAGTGATAATAACAAAACGCAATTACAAGCAGAAATACGCACATTGGTCACGCACAAGTACAAATACGACTAACATGTTCGAGTATGACAGCCGGCGGGTATGATCTTGAAGTTATTGGGTTAGGAAAGAGCCGAAATATGCTATCAACTATCAGGATTGTTTCATGTATAATTTCCTGTTAACGCGCATCATCATGCGTCTGCCTGGTACAAATGTGCGTTTGTTTTGATACACTTATGTACATAATGTATGCGTATTCATACAAATACACACGCTTATACCCTAAGTACTTTTTTCCTCAATTTCTCAACAGTTTATTTAGTAGATTGTTTTCATCATTTTTTAGCCATCGCAATGAACAAACTCAATGATGATGGCGATCGTAATTAACATGATCGTCATCATTTTCGTCGTCATCATCATCATCATCATCATTGTTAATATCTTTATCATTAACATCATCATCATCTAACTTAAGAGCGTCATCAGCATCACCGTCAACGTCATCATGACGTCATCATCGCCAAGAACAACAAACACATCAGCAACAAATGCATCTGGAGAAAAATAGTTAGGAGGGGCATAACAGTTGAACAAATATTTGTGCAAATCATAAGCCAGCAGCCATCATTCATTCGAGCGATAAGTTATACAAACACAATTGTAACACCTCATAATACAGAAATACAAATCACGGTATACACGTACAGTATGTTGTATAAATATGTGTGTGTAAATGTGCAAGTGTGTGTGTGTAGATGTACGTGTGCATGTGTGATGTGTGTGTGCAATTCAACAACAAAAAATTAAAATTAAATCAAGTAGGAAGCTTTCTTACGTTCTGATGGCCAAAATTAATGAGAATTATATAATATAAATTGGATACCTGTATAAACATGTGTGTTGTGTAAGTGTATGTGTGTGTGCGTGTTGTGTGTGTATATGTGTGTGTATGTGTGTGTGATAAATTTTTATCAGAGGCAGCATTTTTTACGTTTTAATAAAGTGAGAAGTGCAATGTCATTTAAACAAATTTGTCGGCAGCTCGTTGCCAACGCATATGAGAAAGAGTGAGTGAGAGAGAAAGAGAAAAAAAAGTGAGAGAGAGAGAGAGAGGGGGGGGAAAGAGAGAGGAGAGAGAGAGAGAATCTGTATGTTTATATGTGTGTGGTGTTTTTTTCTTTGTGTGTGTGTTTGTGTGTGTGTTTATATTTGTGTGTGTTTACATTCGTGTTTATACATTCTTTCACGTTTGTTTATGATTTATAATTTTTCATTTTTCGCAAACACGCCTTTTACGTGTTCTACTCGAGAGAAAATTTGTGGTGTGGGTTTGCTTCCTGTGAGGATGACGACGACGATGATGACATATAACATACAAAGAATATGTATGCCATAACTTCGAATATAAGATGAGAGAAGATCTGTGTTCTTGTAATGTAAGACTTCAGTCGTCATTCATGCGTGTACCTACGCATGCATTTGTACGAAATATTAAATAATAATTATAGTAAATATTTATTATTTTTATGTTATTATTATTAATTATAATTAGATTCTGTTATGAAGATTAAAATTGCTGTTGATTCTTAACTGTTATTATGACTTTTCCGTTAAACAAGTCTCAAGCGAACAAAATTCCATCTGCTTAAGATTAATTTTCGTTATAAACTATATATAAACAACAATTAATAATAAAATAAATTAATGAGAATAATGTTATTATTATTAATCCGGTCGTCATCCGATGCTATTACTGAGAAGAGTGAAACCAAAGAAATACAGCTTATTTTATAACAAGAATTCGTTCAACACACACACGCACATAAACACAAACAAACACACACACACAAAATAAAACACAAACAAACAAACACACAAATCTACATTAGTATATAGGCATCATAAAAATAAAATAGATTATGGATGTTTTGTTTTTTAGATCAGAGAAATAGAATAAATATTGTCAGGCAGATTTAGTTTGTTCATTGGTTAGTAGTTCACTGTCTTGATTGCTTGAATAAGTGATTGAACGGTTGAATGAATCATCAACAAATTGGCTGGTTGGTTGGCTGTTGGTTGGTTTGTTGGTTGGTTAGTTGGTTGGTTTGTTGGTTGGTTGGTTTGTTGGTTGGTTGGTTGGTTTGTTGGTTGGGTGATTGATTTTCAATTTGTCATTAAATTAGTTGATCAAATAGATATTTTTATGAAATATTCTGTCTAAACTCACCAAAAATAATTATCTTTTTCACAATTTATAAAACAAATGAAATTAATTTAGTAATTAATTGTTCAATGTGTTCGTTTACATCTTCCAGTCTCACATAACGGTCATTTAATTAGTTGCTACGATCTTCAATTTTGTGCAATGTGTCACTTCTACGCTTCATCATTATGGATGTTTCCACTGTTTCAAATTTCACGATTTGTTTGAGGACGACTTTGTCTATCTTATGTGCTATTGATACATGATTTCTGTAATATAGGATTACGTCGTTGTCTTTGTTGTTTTTGAATATATAGCTTTCTTGCTGTAGTCTTTGTTGAATGGCGTTTTCAATGGATGATATTTTGTAACCATTGCTTGCTAGTAGAAACGATACACCAATCAATGATACTAATATATTAAAAAAAACTCATGATATACTGCAACAATTGTAAGACATCACAATTGGTTCTTGAAAACAACTGCACTCCTAAAGACGATTCTACTTTGAAGCGTGATCATGAATATATGAATTTAAATGTCCTATTGACGACTGTGCGCGTCAACAACAGTCGTATATTGGTGTTACGACCACCTCACTATCAAGACGTCTTACAATGCATACACAAGAGGAGCCATCAAATCTCACTCGCAATCAACACATGCAACTCCAATAACCCGCCAAATTCTTAACAACAATACAAAAATAATTTATCAAAACACCAAAACAATGCATCTAAAAAGTGCAGAGGCTGTCCTAATAGATATCAATTAACCCCAAATAAACATCCAACAAAGAATGATAACATCATTACCAATAATACTAACTACATTAACAATGAAGAACAAGGAAATAACAACAACAAAGGAGAAGAAGAACCAACTAAGTAACTCACTTTGCTAAAGAGTTAACTTTGCTTTGTTTAATAAAACTTTATAAACCAAACCTGCACTAAAGATGATTTGTGAAAAATCGAAATAAGGCTTATCTGCATGTTGAATTTGGATAACAACAGTTTCATAAAATTTTCATGATGAACTTGGATAATAATTTATTTTCTGTAGAATCTCCAGAAAATTCTATTAAAGAAAATTGAAAATACAAATTTTAAATAGATTAATGCCAACAATTCGGTAGAATTCATATAATACTGTATAAAATATGGTCTCCTTCCAACATACGTGTGTGTGTATGTGTGTTTGTTTGTTTGTTTGTTTGTGTGTGTTGGTGCATATGTGTGTGTGTTTGTGTGTATGTGTGTGCGTGTGTATATGAACGTAACACATTTATTATTTATCTAATTTAGCTTATTTTTATAAACAGAGCACATTTGTTTAAATTTCAATAATGAGCTAACGATTTATTTGGCGGCTTGCATCAAATAAGTCTGCAGAGTCAGACGTAATAATCATCCATTCTAATTCAGGCACACACACAACACACACAAACACACACATATACACACAAACACACATACACACACATACACACATATACTTACTCACATACATACACAAACACATGTGTATATATTATAAACCAGCATTTAATTTTTATTAATCTTTAAAATTTGATTATTTTAAGTTTAAATTAATGAAAAAAGTAACTTTTTCTAGAAAAAAATTTTTCTGGCTCACTCATGAAATATTGAAGTATTTCAAAACTACAGGAAATTAACTGACGTGACACATGCTCACTCATCTGTTTAAATTTGAATTTGTGAACTTTCAGTTCATCTCTTCATTCATTCGTTCATTCATTCATTCCTTCTTCTGTTCATCCGTTCATTTATTCATTTATTCATTAATTTATTCATTCATTCATTCATTCAGTGATTAACCAAAATTTAGGGAGATAGATGAATGAATGAGTGAATGAACAAATGAATGGATGTCGTTTACACGAATGAATGATAGAAGGAGGGATGAATGAATGATGGAAAGATAAAAGAGTGAATGATGGATGGAGTGAAAAATAAATGAAAAAAAAATATGATCGATCGAACGTGCAGTACGTGAAGTGATTGATATAATGAATTGATAGTAATAAACAATTTTCTATGCGAGTGATATGACAATGATAATTAATAATAATAATAATAATAATAATAATAATAATAAATTATGATGATTAAAATGTTGAAGGTGATAATAATGACGATGGATAATAATGACGATGATGTTGGTGATGACGATGATGACGACGACGATGATGATGGGGAAATGAAAATGATGATTAAGTGAATTTGTTTGAAGGCCTCAACATCAACACCTGGGATTAAGTGGAAGATCTTTCTTTCCGCCATTTCCTTCCAGAACTTTCCACGTGATGCTGATGACGATCGTGATGATGAAGATGATGATGATGATGATTAT
>NW_008705295.1:455588-457659 GCF_000326865.2 Helobdella robusta | reverse complement strand
TGTTTTTTTTGTTGTTGTTGTTGGCCGAGTTTGTTTTGTTGCTCGCCTTTCATTTTGCTGTTTTTGCAATGTTTTTTTTGTATGTGATTGTTTTGTGATTGGTTTTGCTAGTTTTTTGTTGTTGTTTCCTATGTGGTTGTTGTTGCTGCTTTTAATTCTATTATGGTTTTTCTCTTGTTTAAGAATGTTTCGGCTTTTTATTTTACTTTTATAAATTTAGTTGTTGTGAGTGGTTTTTTGGTGTCGTCCATTTTAACAGTAGTTTGTAGTACGTAAGTATATAAAATACCCAACAACACACAGGTACATATTAGTGAACATCGGTTTAAAAATACATTTAAGAAAAGCAAGAATATTATATAAAATTCGGCAGTGCCAACATATTTAACAACATTCCGTGCCCAACAACAACATAAACGAAATCAATAACCAAACCAAAGAAATAATAAAAATAGAAATAAATGAATAATAAAATAAATAATAATAATTTATGAGCGGAGCAATAAAAAATTCGTCAACAAATGTAATCCCATTTATTACATGAAGTAGCGCTATCCATATTATAATCTTTAATCATCATCGTCGTCATCGTCTTCGTCATCATTGACGTCATCATCTTCGTCATCGTCATCGTTGTTATCGTTTACATCACAATCAACTTCATCATCATCGTCTTTATCATCGTCATCATCCTCATCGTCCTCATCATCGTCATCATCATTTTCATCCTCATTGTCATCATCATCGTCACCATCATCGTCACCAACATTGAAGCGCGAAAATTAGGCGAATCGTGCAAGGCGAATTCGACGAAATGTTTGGGCGAACTGGAATGTTGGGGCGACCAGTGCATCTGTCCGCACCACAACAAAACCAACAAGCCGTGCATCCATAACAAGTACAAACTACTCTCATCCATTTGTGATCCATCCGTCCATCTTTGTTATCACGTTACAGGTTGGTTGGTTGGTTGGTTGGTCAGTTTGTTGGTTGGTTGGTTGGCTGGTTGGTTGTTTGGTTGGTTAGTTGGCTGGTTGGTTGGTTGGTTGGTTGGTTGGTTGGTTGGTTGGTTGGTTGGTTGGTTGGTTGGTTGGCTGGCTGGCTGGCTGGCTGGCTGGCTGGCTGGCTGGCTGGATGGTTGGTTGGTTGGTTAGTTGATCAGTTGGTTGGTTGGTTGGTCGGTTGGTTGGTCAATCGGTTGATTGGTTGGCTGGTTGATTATTTGGCTGGTCGGTTGGTGTATTGGTTGGTTGTTTTAATAACTTATTATTTATTTATGTGGTTCATTTGTTAGAACAGAACTAAAACGGTTATGCGTTTCACAATATTACTAGATGAATGTTTCATTAATTGAAGGAAGATTCACTAATCCATTTATATATTTATATCTTTTGAGGGTCGTTTGATTTTGTAGCATTTATAATTTTCTGTTTATTGAAAAATTGTTCTAGCGACCCTTCAGTCAGAAAAAAAACTTAGAAAACCAGCTATGCGATAAATTGCCACACCATATCATACCACTCTACATCAACTCAACCTTGCAGTACAGTTACTTTTAACCCATATGCCATCACCATCACATAATTATCATCATCAAATCACATCACTACCACATAATTATCATCATCAAATCACATCACATCCCATCATGTCTTGCATCTGCCGAAGCGTTCCAAGCAGGTCGACAATGCTGACGAGCAGAACAATGACGACTCGCGTCAAGATGTCGATGACGTCAACGTCCTGATTGACACCTGAATATTTATGGAACGCTCTCTGGCGGCAAAATTATTAAAAAAATAATAATATTAATATACTAAATAACAAGTAAAAAAATAATCAACAGGTCGTGAGGATGTTGCTATCAAAGAATAATTTTAAAAAAAGCCCATCTTAATAGCGATAAAAATAATAATTAATAAAGAAAATAGCCTATAATTTAAGCAAATTGAACTTTTATATGTAAACAAATAGTCACGTGACATTGATTTGACCTCAAGATGACCCCGCGATGACCTCGCAATGACCGAGTGTCACCCTGATGTGCGATATATTTGCCCCATGTGTCTTC